>NW_026441673.1:25000-295773 GCF_025612915.1 Magallana angulata
TTTAAACTTATTGATAACTAGCTATAACTGCTTTAAGATACAATGTAAAAAATTAACCGGATGAAACAAAATATGGCGATGCTATGTTGGAACAATTATAGAAACATGAATAATGCACTACGCTAATGAAAAATGCATGCAAATAATATCATGCAAACATTGGTTATTTTTTCATATTAATGACACAATGAAATGTGTTCACATGCTTAAATTCTAACTTCAATAAACGCAAAATATTTTCTTACGCATGAACGTTTTGTTTTATGATAGGTCTGTTTGCCATTGGGTGGATACATGTACATAGTTAAAACATATTTCACGTGATGAATGTATGATATGTATCTCTCTATGATCTTTATTTCTGTATCTCCTCAGAATTGTAACATTCATTAAAATTGGCTTTGTGTTTAAATTATTCAAAACTTTCAAATAAACTTTGTACTTTTAAAACAGATTTGCAATAAATTATAATAGATAGCGTCATGTTAATGTTTCATAAAGTTTAAAAACACATTATAACAACACAAGCGTTATTTGAAATGTCAACGTCTGGACTGAAAAAAAACTTTAAATAATGTACTTTGAAAACTGAAGTTTGAAAGCACTAACGTTAGTAGTAGTGGAATCATAAGAATTCGCGGTGGCTCAATTTTGGTGGTACTCGTGGGAAGCCCCCACACAAGAATTTACATCATCGACGAAAACAAACTTAGAGAGTTTTCTTACTGAAAGTGAAAACCGACGCATCCACGAAATGACATCCCCAAGAATAAAAAAAATTATTCACAAAAATTGGACACCATGAATTTAAAGGATTCCAGTTTTTATCTGAGGACTTAAGTTATGTGAGCCGGGATTTATTCAATACGATAATGATGTTAACTTATGTCCTGTTCACTCTGTTCACAGTAAGTCCATTTATGATGAAGGGGTATAAGCATACACTGTAAACGTATTGTATTTGGTGCGTACGCTATTTGGTGGAAATTAGTTTTCGAACAAGTTGGCGTGGATTTGAATTAGCATATTCCTGAATATGACTTTTCTTATACATAGATGTATGGTATTTAGCGATGTATTTGATTTAGCGGAGGGCAACATTCCGCCAAAAGCGCTAAATAGAATACGCAGCCAAATGTAGTACGTTTACAGTACGTTCTTTTTTCCGATTTTCCTAAATGTTACACCATTGGCCGAAAATTATTCATTCCTTCTTTACATTTGCAAGAGAGTTCTTCAGGGTTTTGTTTTTAGCTCATCTGAGCCAAAGGCTCAAGTGAGCTTTTCTGATTACAATTTGTCCGGTGTCTGTCGTTGTCGTCGTCGTTGTAGTAAACTTTTCACATTTTCATCGTCTTCTCAAAAACCACTGGGCAGATTTCAACCAAATTTGGCACAAAGCACCACTAGGTAAAGGGGATTCAAGTTTGTCAAATATAAGGACATGTCCTTTTTAAAGGGGAGATTAATTGAGAATTATTGAAAATTTGTTGGTATTTTTTAAAATATTTTCTTCTTAGAAACTATTCGGCCTGAAAAGCTTAAACTTGTGTGGAGGCATCCTCAGGTAGTGTAGATTTAAGTTGGTTCAAATCGTGGTCCCCGGGGGAA
The DNA here is from genome assembly GCF_025612915.1 of Magallana angulata. Taxonomy (NCBI): domain Eukaryota; kingdom Metazoa; phylum Mollusca; class Bivalvia; order Ostreida; family Ostreidae; genus Magallana; species Magallana angulata. The sequence continues at coordinate 26,612 of NW_026441673.1, forward strand.
GGGAAGGGCCACAAGAGGGGGATCAAGTTTTACATAGGAATATATAGAGAAACTCATTAAAAATCTTCTTCTCAAAAACTATCAGGCCCGAAAAGCTCAAATTAAAATGGTAGTATTCTCAGATAGTGTAGATTCAACACTGGATGAATGACCATCTTTAAGTTCTCCTTAAAGATAGCTTAAAGATGCTTAAAGGTCGCTTAAAGACGATCTTTAAGCCACCTTTTAGCTATATGTGTTGCTTAAAGATGACTTAAAGAAAGTGTAAAGATGGCTTAAAGGCAGCTTAAAGACTATATTTAAGCCACCTTTAAGCCACCTTTAAGGACAACTTATAAGGTCCTTAATGTCCAAACTTCTTTAAGCCACCTTTAAGCTACCTTTAAGCTGCCTTTAAGCCACCTTTAAGCCATAAAAACTCTTTTAATTCAATATTGTGCTTAATTGAATAACAAAATATATTAACTATATGATAATGATAAAAAAGTTATTATAAACGGTTTTTGTTCTACAAAATTAAATGAAAAAAAAAATTATCAAAACGCCCAAGACGAGGATTGAACCCGGGACCCTTCGTTTACTAGCATCTCCTCACTACCTCTGCGCCACGGCAACTTACATATTTTTTGAGGTTTTTATATCCTATATATCAGTGGATATTGAATCAATGTATTCAATGTGTATCTTTTACTTGAAAAGATTTTGTCTTCCATTCAAATTGTAACAATCAATCATATCTAATTTATAAATTACATGCATGCATATATTTAGAATGAAATACGGAACTCGGTCTTCAGTGAAAAAAAATATCTTATACCTTAATTTAATGGAAACCGTTAGGCTTACTTAGTAAATAAATTTAAACCGAGTAGATAAACGTTCATCTAATTCATAGCTAAATGAAATGCAAGGAAGAAGATGAAATCATTTCTTTTATTAAATGCATTGAAACTATTAGGGTATTAGTTCTACGCAATTTTCCCGGTTTTCGTGATCATGGCGCGGTTCCAGTATGTTTAAACATTTAATTGTATACATGATTTTTAGACTATCAATTCTATAACAAACAATATCACCAATTACGGGTGACGTATCTACTGCATGTTGCAATTGCAAATGATGTATACATATACTTGTACATACAATTGTATGATGTACCAGGCCGGGTATATGAAATATTTACTTTTATACATATATTTAAACAATTAACCCCTATTTATTATCACCGGTACAGGAATTAATTAGCCTCTAGATTTTACTCTTACATACATGTGTCTTTAATTTGTAGACGTAACATTTTAAAACCCAGAGTTAGGAAATAATACTTTGAAAATGAATTACAAATGCAAATAAACTTTTATTCACTAGACTTATCGTATACATGTACATACTAAGATTTCAACGCCTTTAGAAACCCTGACTTGCACCTGGGCACACGACACACCTGTTGTGTATATCTTGTATATTCTGTGTTAGTTCCAGGGGTTTTCTTAAGTTGGACAAACAATAGACTCTAATTAGATATACACAAACGTGCACCAGGGCACACGACACAACTGTTGTGTATATCTTGTATATTCTGTATTAGTTCCAGGGGTTTTTATAAGTTGGACAAACAATAGACTCTAATTAGATATACACAAACGAACAAAACTATGTCTAGACAAACAAAGCAGTAATATCCTGCCCGATATAACAAAGGCAGTTGAGAGTCTTTTCATCTTTAACATGTATCTAGCAGATCTAGAATTAGACCTAGAAATAATTGAAATTAAAAAAAAATACATACCTTCAACCGATTATTAAATTAAATCATGCAGTTTTGGTTCATTATCTTTATTTTGTTTAATAACCGGATGAACTGAGAGAGAGAGAGAGAGAGAGAGAGAGAGAGAGAGAGAGAGAGAGAGAGAGAGAGAGAGAGAGAGAGAGAGAGAGAGAGAGATTTCACCGATTAATTTATAATAGGAAACAAACATACTTAAATATAATTTCATGCGCAAAAGATACAGAGAATGCGCTCACCCCTACAATAATTTTGAAACAAAAAAAAATTATAAAGAATTTTATAACGGCAATATGTGTCCATCGGAGCGTTGTTAATGATAGCGATATGTGTTTAATGGAGCGACAATCAAAAACCGTCGACTGGAACAACCCCCCCCCCCTTCCTTGGAAATTATATCATCACTCGGATCACCCCCTCCCTATAAAAGAGCTTTTGCATTTAATATTTGTTTTTATTGTTCAGTTTGATCAAACTTGACTTAAAGGGAACTTAAAGATGGTTTAAAGACAACTTAAAGGGAGCGTAAATGCCACTTAAAGATGCTTAAAGGAAGCTTAAAGATGGCTTAAAGGTGACTTAAAGAAGTTTGGACATTAAGGACCTATAAGCTCAGCTTAAAGATGGCGTAAAGATTGTATATCCTTTAAGCCACCTTTACGCCACCTTTAAGGACTTGCTTAAAGATTGTTTTTCGCCCTGTGCAAGTTTGTTCAAATCATGGTCCCCGGAATTAGGGTGGGGCCACAATAGGGGATCAAGTTCTACATAGAAATATACAGAGAAAATCTTTAAAAATCTTCTTCTCAAAAACTATTAGGCCAGAAAAGCTCAAATTAAAATGGAAGCATCCTTAGTAAGTGTAGATGAAAATTTGTTCTAATCATAGTCCCTGGTGGTATGGTGGGGCCATAATGGGGGAATGAATTTTTACACAGGAATTTATAGAGAAAATCTTTAAAATCTTCTTCTCAAAAACTATCAGGCCAGAAAAGCTGAAATTAAAATGGGAGTATCCTCAGGTAGTGTAGATTCAGGTTTGTTCAAATCATGGTCCCTGTCGGTAGGGTATGGCCACAAGAGGGGGGTCAAGTTTAACAAAGGAATATGTAGAGTAATCTTTAAAAATCTTCTCAAAAACTATTAGGCCAGAAAAGCTCAAATTCAAATAGAAGCATCCTCAGGTAGTGTAGTTTAAATCATGGTCCCTGGGGGTAGGGTGGGGCCACAATGGGAGGATCAAGTTTTGAAAATCTTCTTCTCAAAATCTATTAGGCCAGGAAAGCTCAAATATGAGTGGAAGCATCCTCAGATAGTGTAGATTCAAGTGTGTGCAAATCATGGTCCCCGGGGGTAGGGTGGGGGCACAATTAAGGGAGGAATTTTTACATAGGAATACAAAAAGAAAATCTTTAAATATATTCTGGGAAAGTTTTCGGTCCAGTGTGAAAGCACAGGTTATGCAGATTTAAGTTTGATAACACCATGATTCCCTAGAAAAAAAAGTGGGGCCATGAAAGGGGGGGTGGTTATAGGAATAGAGAAAAATCTTAGTACAACAACAAAAGGTGTTTGGAATTTATCAAAAAAAGAAGTAAATGAAAATTGGCAGATTTTCATTTTTTTTTGCAATATCTACCGTACTTAGTTGTCAAGATATTTTGATACTGTAATGTTATTTTGATAAAAATTAAGGCAATTGTTGCTCAGGTGAGCGAGGTGGCCCCTGTGCCTCTTGTTTTTTTTGTTTTTTGTTTTTTTTTTGTTTCATTTCTATTTTTCAATTAAGTGATTATTTTCGTTTAACAACTTTTTAAAAGTGTGCAAGTTTGAGTTTGCGGAAAATTAACAATAAGCTGAAGTTAAAACAGACGCTCGACAAGTATACATGCAGGTCAGACAAAAATGTCAGCAACTCGGAACAAGTGCACCGTATCCTTTGCCTCAACTAAAGTCACTTGGTTGTTTGATTTACAGACAAAAGACAGTATCATGAGATTGTGTTATACCATGGGATCTACATTTGATGTGCTCATTTAATTCACATGAAAGATTGATTTTCGGAAATGGACCAATAATAATGGTGTTTTCTAACCCATCACCATTGCTCGGATATAGAAAATACACAAATCATTCCATAAACATCGTATACCATCGCGAATCATAAGTGATCGTATATTTATACAATGATAAGGGAATACATTTTATTTGTATGGTATACATGCATGGAAAAGTAATTCATGAAAATAAAAAGACAAAAATGTACGATTGCAACATTGTAAAACATAGCAACTGCAATATGTTGAATGATAAATATATATTCAAATACATTGGTCAAATTGTTTAGGTAATTGTTGATCTTTTTTTCTTATTTCAATCCCGAACATTTTCACACTATTACTAAAACTTTTTCAATGTGACCAAGCATGATTATGAAAATCTAATATTAAGAAAGTATTTTAAAGACAAACCCCTAAGCAGATTCTAGGCCAAATTTAAATCAATCTAAAATATAGAATCAAAGCTGATTTTGGACTTTTCTAAACTACAAGTACGATGTCTCAGACGATCTAAACTGGTATATAGATTGCCATGTGCGCAGCATTTAAGATATATTTAAGATGAATGATAATAACTTTTGATATATTTAAAAAACAGTAATTTTGAAACATTTGTGCTAAAATCGTGTTTAAAACCCCTTAGAACCTTTGTTGCTATTGCTATTTGCAGACAGGCTATATATTCTTTATATCAATCATTTTTACATATGTTGTACTCAAGTTATACTGTAAAATGAGAAAATATGGCGCACTACAAATTTTAGCGCCTTTGGCGCAACTGCCTCTAAGCTAAAATTAATAGTGCGCCAACGATTTTCCATATGTATTAAATTTATTCAAGTTGCAAAACAATAACGTCAGTCATTTTTAAGGCTATATAGAAGTGTTTATTTAAATATCAGATGCTGTCGGTTCTGTTTGTTTAAACAATTACACAGGTAAACGGTATGGGTTATCGGGTAGAAGTGCCTTATAATGGATTAATTAATTCAGTTTTAATTGCTTTTTATTATCTCTCATCAGCACCCTGAAAATTGGGCTTCTTCCCATGCCACTTCCATTTAGCGCCTCGAGGTGAAAATGTGATTAAACGTGGCGATCGTTAACGCTGACAATACATGATTGATCATAATTTCTTTGATCTCCGATTAGTGGGTAAAAAGATAACAAGACAATACGTATTTTTTTAATGTAAAATTACTGTGAAAAAGATGCTCTCATGTTGATCGAAACTAATGGTAAATGTAGCATTCGATTTCACTTTTAGTTTCGGGACTCTTCTAGTGTTATCCAAGTCGACACGTTAAATTCAAAGTCCGATAACTCAAATTTGTTTACCAACAAAAATTACACATCATCGCCAACAAATGAGGTTTTCATATCTATCTACTGACGATTTACACAAAAGTAAGTGTATTGATTTCAACGACAGTTTACCGTGCAAGGGAGATACAATTCAAAGTTGCTTTGTTCACGTGCTTGAGTGAACAAAGAACTAAATTTTGGGCCTGATCGTTTATCAAACAACAACATTTTTGTATTCTTTTTTAAAGAAAAGATGCATGCGCTAAAATATAATTGCGCTAATGTACTGGCACTTGCGTTTGCGCTAAAATACATGTGCGCCAAATTTTCTCGTTTTACAGTATTGTTTTTTAACAATCATTCCCTTTTCTGATGACCATTTTTGTTTATTTTCACTACAATTCATCAAAAGAAAAAAAAAATCAACGGTTGATCCCGCTTTGGTAGAATAATAACGGTGATTGTACTGTAAAAAAGGCTGGGTGGTCAACGCATTAACAAGATATACCTCAAATTTCAGCCATAATTTGTAAAGCTTAAACAGTTATTCAGTAGACAAAAATTCCACATAATTATGTTCTTAACTTCAAGTATTTTACCTTATTTTATGCAGAGCACTTTTTTTTAAAGGAGGTCAGTTTCATAAAAAAGTTACCACTGCTATCAGTCCCTCATAACCATTACTGCAGTTTGTTGAACCGAATCTGATTGGATAGTCAAAAGTATCCTTTCTTTTTGTTTAATGTTTTGTTATTCAACACCGACAACAGTATTATATTTTTTTACGAAAGAAATATTTAAATTTTATTTAAGAAGTATTTTCTTTACTGTAAATATATTAATCTTTCGTTTAAATGACATATTAGTATTTGTAGAGTGTCCACAAACCTTAAGAATTACAATTTTTTTTACTAAAGTAAAACGCGTAAAACCACAAATAGTATGAAACTCCTAAATTTAAAAAAATTGACTCACTAACAAAATTCACAAGTTAAAGCAACAATTAAATATTTTATCTTATTTATTTACAAAATAGTAATAATAATAATTTATCTAAACACATTTCAACATATACTCGACTGATCGGAGCTGATTGTTACGATTACACGGGGCAGTTAAATGGACGGTACTCCCACAGGCCGGTCACAAGTCTATAGCCATTTTACAGACAACACACATCGCATGTTTAAACAGTTCTTTGTCAGAAACCCCGTGACAAATTACAGAAATTCCAGGAGATTCCTCCTCCTCCAATATTCCGGCGACTCTTTCCTCGCAAACGATACTTTTAATACTGTAATTAGCGAGCTCTGAAGTCACAACACAAACAAAGCAACCAATTATCATATGAAAACATACAATAGCTGATTATATATGTATCTCAACAATGTTAATAATTAAATACGGAACTACCGGTGAAGATATCCACAGCTTTCTAAAATATGTTTTGATAAGAACAGAACTTTCAAATTAAAAAACAAATCATACATCGGAATGAAGTGGACAATGCAAACTTTAAAAAAAGAAATAAAACACAAACAAAACTGATTTTTAAAAAAGCGTAATTGTTATAAAATATTATATCAACATTCAGTGCTTTTAGTAAAGATAATTTTAAGATCAACTATATTAAAACCCTGTCAAACATAGTTGCCGTTCCACAGCGTATTAACATCGTTGTAAAATTCATGGAATCGCCGAAGGATCGCAAACCAAATTCAGAAAAAATAATGTTTAATTTTATCAGAATTTTTTACGAATAAAAATGTCACGGCGTCCTGACGACGACTGAGGGGTTTCTACTGAACTCCCGCGGCGTGTAACTGTGTTTCCACAGATTTCTACTTGGCGATTGATTGTGGTCTCGCTGAGTATCCGCCAAGCGGTCTTTACACTTTACAACTGGTAAATGAATGATAAAAATATGTTTTTGTTTTGACAAAATAAGGTACCTCGTAAATTGAAACGTAACTACTTTCTAAATAATTTGTGAAAGACACACATCCTAGTAAACAGGTCTACAAAAATACCGTTATTAGTTGTTGGAAAAAAAAGTGAAAACATCAGAACAAAACATGAATTCGATCTACGCCTTCCAATAGGTCCTGGAATATTCGCAAAGTCTCCTTTTTCAACACTCATCGACATCAAGTTTAAGATTACTACATCGCTAGCTTTTGTACAACAGCCGTTATTCAAATTTTCGTAGTCTGGTTGACATTGCACTAGCGCAATTTCAAGCGCGGTATAAACGCAGAGGAAACGTCAAGAGAGCGCAATGAACGGGGTCTTCGTGCAAGTGCAATCAACTGATCACAGCGTCTACACTGCGAATGGCTGCGTTCCTTGAGCGCGCCAACAGAGCTATTGTGGCGGGGTTTGAGTTCTTAACGAAGCCGGGTCTAATTTGTTCTGCCCTAGATTTTTGGATGAAACTTTTTACATGAATTTCTACTGATATAATTATTATTTTAAGATTTAAAAATAAGACATTTACCACACTGTTTGTTTAGGGGGTCATCTCAAAGTTTGTTCGTCTTTAACATAGGACCCTATGGGATTTGGCTTGAAATGTATCAATTTTGCATATTTTTTACATTTTTTCAAAACTTCTGCCCTAGGGTTTTCTTTTTCTGTTCTACATATTTAAGTTATTGCTAAAAGGCATCAAATTGTCAAATAAAAAAAACGTTTTACCTCCTGGTTTGTTCCAGGGGTCTTATCAAAGTTGATTTTTGTATGCCCAATTTCCCAGATTCGTCAGATAATGGCTATTTTTTATTTGACAAAGGCGGAAAATGTGATCTTCTTAATATTATTAAAACATTCAGACATATCTAAGTAATAAAAAAATATATAACATCACATATTAAGGGTGATTAATATAAAATACATGGTTACTGTCTTGAAATATATGAATTAAGCTATATTTAGGTGGGTTAAGAAAACGTGACAGAAGGGCTAGGCTTGCTGAACCCTCTTTATGTTTTCTACCCGAGCCCTAATATAGCTTATACTTCGAGATATTTATGTTTATTCCACAATATAACATTATTTTTACGGATCAAACGAGATATTTTCTACAATTTTCGCTGAATATCTGCAGTTGAAACTATAACGCCATGGCGTCAACCAAGCAAAAAGATGACGTCACAATACAAATGAAACGCTGCACGAAAGCGTGCGTACTCGTTCTGTACTCGGCCTCGTTAAGGTGCAAATGAAGATGCCGTTGCATTGTTACGGCGCTGAAGTAGACTCTACTGCGTGTACTGCGTGATGATCTACATTATTTAAGGACGCGTCGGTATCGCCATGAAGACGCAGCTCCGGTGTTACAAGGGTTTTAATACTATGTTTTATATACAGATAAACACGTTTTCTGTACAATCATTCATTTTATTACGAGAATGTCATAAAATGGGAAGTCTGCAAATGTTATTAATGCAACGCCGTTTTCAAAGATTATTTACAGCTATTCTTAAACTAATCATGATGAGAGAAATACAATGTAATGTCTACATCGATTAGGAAACATTCTGTTCATTATTACACAACCATATATTTTTTTGTAATTATTTTAAAAACTGCTACAGTTTACAGTTAAAGAAATACAATGTAATGTCTACATCGATTAGGAAACATTCTGTTTTTGTAATTGCTTTAAAAACTGTTTAAGTTCACAGATCAGTAGTTGTGTCCAGGTAAAGGCATAAGTTCTTTGAGTACAAGAGGGATTCCTAAATGAAAGGTAAAAGTAAAAACGTAAATAAAAAAACAAAAAGAAAAAAAATATAAAAGAGCATAAAATACTATAGAACTTGGGTCATAAAAATATGTTTTACCTACAAATGATTGGGATGCATCTGCCGGTGGTTAATACATTTAGCAGTCAGGTCTTTATTCCAGTTGACATTTCGAGAATGACATCCGGGTATTATTTGACACGACCATGTGTTAAGTTCTATTTGATTTTAGAAAATAAAAAAAGAAACAAATAAAAAAACAACAACAAAGAAAAAAAAAAGAAAAAAAAATCCACTTATATGTCATCAGTAGCAGAAAAACTTAAATTAATGAAAGAAATAGTGTGTTAAACATGAAATGCATACAATACATATTCACAAACACTCGTTGTTGTTCAAAAAGAACAAGCTGTCTCACTCCTTTTGTATGGTTTTGGTTAACGTCCACTTTTGTCTACTCCAAGTCTTCGAACTTAACTTCTTTCTTGCATTCCTTTTTGATTTAAAAAGATAGAGTTAAATACCTAAAATACAAGAAACACTTAAGACACAGAGCTCTTACTCACTCATTTGCCCTCTCCAGTCTCGGTAAATGCATTTGGCCTTGCAATAGAACACGCCCCTTATGATGATCGATGGCGACAACAATGTTAATTCAATTCTTTTCAGTCTTCTTTCTTTCTCCAGATGTTATCTGATATCTGACCTCCATTGCCTTGTTTTATTTATAGGCAAAATACAGTGAAAGCTAAAATAAAGGTCAACAAGAAGATATCAATATTTCAATAAGCATTCCTCTGTATGTTTGGAAACACCCGTCTATGAATCGTCTTACGGGATGTTTTTAATAGTCACGTTATGCTTTCAAAAACATCAATAACCTAAAATGTTTTCTAGCTGCTGGAGCTCCATTTGTTCCGTCTTAAACATTGCAATAACTTAGTCCAACACTTTAAAACATTTTATTTTTACAAAATAATAATGTCCTACAATATGTAGCAAATCGGATATGTTCACTTTTCACACCATTTTCTGTCTTCTTCACGACATTAGACCATATAAGCAGTTCTCTCCCCTCGTGTCATATTCCTGTTCTGACGAGTAGTTGACATCTCCCCCTTCCAGTCCTATTCCTGTTTTGACAAATAGTTTAATTGTAAAATATACTTAACTTTAGAGAGGAAATGACAAATGACAAAGAAATATATTTAAAGTGTCATAATACATTTACAAAGTTTCAAAACAAACTTACATTTAGGTTATAACTCATCAACACTGGATGACTTACAAACATTTTTATTTCATTTATATTAAAGAAACAACTTTAAAGTATAAACACACTTATACGTGTTTGTTTGTTTTTACAAATATTAGAACAGCCGGATTTGTGAACAATTCACAAAATTACAATTTCAATAAATGGCAGCATTATATGATATAGATTCGATAAGCAAAGTTACTACTTACCCTGGTACACCGAGTGCATTATTCCACGTTGTTTTTCAGTAGCCGAGTTGCTTTAAACACCAACGCGATGACAGGGTTTCATTTAACATTAATACAAATTTTATATAACGATCATATTCAATACTTATTTTAGAGAATAAAACATTGCCTAAAGATTAAAATAATAGGTGTGTAATTTTAAGAGAAAAACTGCAAAACATCACATATTCATACTTACTTGCGTTGCCATTACTTCTCTCTTCAGAACTACGGCGAGTGTATATCTATTTTTACGCAAATTAAGTTTATGATTTTCTTAAAAATACATATCTGTTTTACTGTTATATTGACTGTGTGTGTTGTCTAAAATAATTCTTTACTTATTTTACAAGAAAAATGTAAACACTAACCTATTGTTGGCTTCTGATGTACCCACATTAGTACAACTTGGTACACATTAAATGATCAACGTGGTCATTCGTTGGCACATTTTTTAATTTATATGGGTTATTGTTACTTTGAGGTAAACTTGAAAATATACAATTTATAAGCCAAGCCTCATATTTCAAAACAAATGTCTAATGTAATATTTTGAATACTATTTCGATAATTAATAATCAATTATTAAATCTCTGATTACCATACCATGAATAAAAAATAAAATAAATAGAATATGTACTTTTTTGACAGAAGTATCCTATCCAGCCAGGACGGCAGCCATAATCACATGAACCACTGACATCGCTACAACCATCGCAGGTATAACTGTTGATACATGTGTTAGAACAGTCTTCTCCAAAATATCCAACAGGGCAAACTGACATGGACAGAATATGCAAAATCAGTAGTACTTATCCCTACCTACTAAATCAATCTACTTACAGGTGAATTACAGGTATTATATATTTATTTTTTCTATGCTATATATTTAATACATATCTACTCACGAGTTTTACACAAGTCTCCTTGATAATCAGCACCACATTCTGTCGAACACGTCCCATTAATATTGGAACAATGGTCTACGTCACGACAATGTCCACATGTTTCATTGCATTCAGAACCATACGACCCTCTGTCACATGCTGCGAATAAAATATTCAATCTCACAAGGTTAATGTGTTAAGAATTGCTTTTCAATTTTAATGTTTTAAAATCAATTTTACATAATCACATTTAGACAGCAGATTGTTTTCCAAACACAGTAAAACAAAATCAAAAACAAAAAAAATCTAAAACAAACAAACAAACAAACAAACACACAAACGTCTTCTTCATTTGTTCGATAAAACAGCATTAATATGTATTCAGATAAAGGTATATTGTTGATCTAAAAATCAGAGTACACGGTAACATTAATATCATTATTATGATAAAGTAATAATAGCTATATTTTTCTTCATTTAAATGTATATCATACGACATCACACTTACATGTTTTACACAAGTCTCCTTGATAACCAGGTTCACATCCAGTCTGACACCATCCATTGATGTTGGAACACTGGTATCTGTCACGACAATGTCCACATGTTTCTTTGCAGTCGTAGCCATACGACCCTCTGTCACAAGCTATAAATTTAACTCAGTTTAATGTATTATACAGTTTTCTCATATAAAGTTAAAGAGTTTTTAAACCTATAAACGTAACCTTTTATACAACTTCGTGTGGTTAATTTATCTTAACGATAATCTCATTCAAATAGCTAGGGCATATGTCAAACTCACAGAATTATTTAATCAATTCATTTTTTTAAATATTGAGGCACCCAGTCCCTTTTTCTGGACACAAACAAATTGATGTAATGGAAAAATAACCAAAAGCCATTACCTAAGCTTTAACAGCCAAAAGAACTATACAAAAAACAGCTAGTATATCATGCACAGGTTTTTTTTAAGTTTTGAAAGGTGTAGGTCATGAGTTTAATAGCTCTGGGTAAATAAATCGACATAACTGTCAACTTCACGCCTGAATGAATTGATAATGACAGTTAAAAGTTAAGAATTTATGCAACCGATATTGAGTCGTTTGTTGCAAAGGTTTTTATCTGAATCACTACGTTCCATTTCACAACACATTAATGTTTGATATTAAACGTTACAAAATCGGCCGCCATAAAATCAATTATTTAGAGTCAATTACAAAATATATGGACGATGTAGAAGTATAAAACCTGTATAAAAAAAGATTCTAATATTTCCTTAAATACTTCAATTTAAAACAATGAGCCCCTGTTCTAACAAAATGATTTTATAATCTTATCACGTATTAAGCACTAGTTAACGTTATCAAGAAGATCTTAAACAGCTGTTTTTATAAATATTTAAACCTACATAAAACTTTGAACCTCTTGTGGGGCCCAAAAATTGTCCAGGAGCTAATATCTAAACAACTAAAAATCATCAGCATTCAAAATGCTTGCATATAAGTACATGTAATACCATACATTTTAAAAATAAATCAAGTAAGAATACTTGGTTCTTTATACTTGGCAAAAATTTATTTCTCCAATATGGCGCCACCCTACCCCCGAAAATCACAACTTTGACTCGAACCTGCTGAGGTTATATTTACACAGATACCGCTTCTCTTACCATTTGTTTTTTGTTTTTTTTGAGAGGAAGATGTTTAAAAATGTATCTCTGTATAATATTATTAAATGCGACCCCCAGTTGTGGACTCACCCTACCTCCGGGGATCATGATTTGAACAAACTTTAATCTACACTTCCAGAGGGTGCTACCCCACATTTCAGTTTTTTCAGCCAAATGGGTTTTGAGAAGAATTTTCCTTTTATATTAATATGTAAAAATTCGACCCCCATTCCGGCGCCACCCTACTCAGGGGACCATGAATTCAAGAATCCTTTCATGGGGATGCAACCAAATAAGTTACAGCTATTCTGCCATTTAGATTTTGAAACCATTTTTGAATGATATCATATTTTCAATAAATGTTAATTATCTCCCTTTGAAAGAGGGCACATCAAACCTGAATCTCCTTCACCTAAGACTGCTTTATACTAAGTTTGATTGAAAAATGGCCCAGTGGTTCTTGAGATGAGGTCGACACTGTAAAAAGTGCACAGACAGACGGACGGACGGACGCCGGATAAAAAGTGATAAGATTAGCTCACTTGAGCTTTCTGCTCAGGTGAGCTAAAAATCAAAAGAAAAAAACAATGTGAAACTAATAGGAGACCAAAAAAAATTAGGTACAATTGACAAAACTGACAAAAGTTATTGACAATATATGGATTGACTTTTAGTATTAATTTTGACTGAAAGAGTCGTAAAAAGTCGATATTAACCTATAACTTCATAATGTTGACCGAGCTCACAAACGTAAGACAAGGCAGTGCTATCGCAAAATTATGTTTTAATGACTTGTTAAGAAATCTAAGTGGCAAATATATTTTTAATGACTAACAAAGTATATAATCAATGACTACAGTCTCTCTAAAACGATATTATTTGAAAGCATCTGGCTTTCAGCCTTGGTTACGCTCTGGAAACAGTCACACTAAAAACAAGCGGCCCATGGGGCCACATCGCTCACCTGAGCAACAATGGGCGTACAAAAGATATTGTGCCATATGGTCCCTCGGTAGAAAAACAAAAAATGAATATTGTAAAGTATTCGAATTTTACACTTATTTTTGTATACATGTAATCTTTGACATTGTACCTTCATGAAATACTATTTTTTACCAGAATAAGAAAATCCTACGCAAGATATAAAACTAAACATTTGGTAGAGGTATACTGTTAGTTGTTAACTTCCAAATCCCTATATTTTCGTTCTGCCCCCCCCCCCCCACCCCCTACACACTTTGTAAAGCGATCAAAATATATGAGAGCATATAGGTACATTTTTTTCATCCACTACTTATTAGTTTTTGTATTAAAAAAAATTGTTATTGTTTTTTTATTTTAAAAACCCTACATGTATAGATGTGAAGAAGAAACTTGTACCTCAATGTGCTCAATTCCTCAAATTAAAAAACATTCAACAAGTTTATTTGTCTTCTCAATTATAATTAAATGACTGCTATTTACTTCGCATACAAACCAGGATAATTTTCCGCTGTGATATTCTTAGGAATAGCGATAATTACTTTATCCCCGCAACAGAAATGTGTCAGAAATATGGAAACTGTTTTAAAGATGTCGTTTTTATTTACTCGTGTCTGAAAAACTATCAAAATTGATGTAGATTTTACATTATTTTTTGTATAAAGAGAGGGCCCCAGAGAGTAGATATATACAGAATATCATTCTTTTATTTTGTTTGTACAAGTACTTAACATATACTCTAATTCATAGAGATTTTCTAATGTTCAACCAAAATTTCAGCGTCAATTGTAGAATTATAAGCAAGATACAGAGTTCACAGTTCGCCTAGGTTTGATTCATATTTTGTTCACATGAGTTTAATACATTCAGCTTATGATTTTTAACTTGGTATTTCAGCATTTAAAATGGAAAAAAAGAATGGCCTAAGATTTTATATTCTTTTATTCACTCAAGACCAGTTCACTGGTATTTGAGGTTCAAAATCAGTTTATACAAATGTACACAAACACAGTGAATGATCACATGAACAGTAGGAGTAATAACGACGAAAGAAGGTTAAGTTTACAATACAATAAGATGTTAAAGTTGGTTTCTGGAAGAACAGACTTTGAAAATGTTCTGAATAAAAATTGACAAATTTTTACTTTTTTAATCTTTAGTTTTTAAGATCTGTGTACATACATAGAATTGGGAGCAAATTTCTTTATCTTGCATATAATTTGAAGCTTAACACTCAAATATGGTTAGTAAATAGAAATTGAAAACAATTAAACACAAGAAACATTCACTATAACAAATAAAGAACACAATTTATTTTTTTCGAAATGAATCATATATATACATGTATATACCTACATATTTCCGTCAGCAATATCAAACTTTATTTAAACTGAATAAACTCGAGAAAATGCCGAGCATCGCAACAAAACCTATTGCATTAATCTACCATTACGCAAAAGATAATGCCGATCGAATTACCGATAGAATGAATTGTATTTCATTATTTTTATATACATCAGATTTTGCTTAATGTGCGCAGGTAAACAGTTAACTGTTTGATTTACCGAAGTCTCTGTTTGATTTGATACGTAAAAATCACGAAATACAGACGATAGTTCCCAGGTTACAAGCAGAAATAATGAAAACGAAACGAAAATCGGAACAAGCTAACACCAACGTCATGTGTGAAAACTGTCAACGCATTGAAATATTTAGCCTCAATTTACTTCACAAAATCGGCAACAATATATTTTGCATGTTTCAAAAATTTCCCTTCATACGCGAACTGTTGCACAACAAGCAAATTCATCATAGTCAGATCGACCCTTTTTCGTATAATGTCATGGCTGCTTTAAACAAAAAACCTCGTTTTAAAGATGGAATACGAGTCTTAGTAAAATGGGTATGCAAACCCGGGCCGTGGCAAAATAAAAGCCAAGGCAGATCGACAATCGTCAATTCCAAATACGCATTATTTTGCAGCAATATTTACAGCGAATACAAATATACTAGTCCATCAAATATCCTGAAATTTTAATGAGATTGGCAGATCAATAACTGCCAATCTTTGTTTTGCCCGTCCAAGTCTTGCCTACCCATTTTACCGGATGCCGAACCCGAAGCTATTAAACTGATTGAAACACGCCTTTCCTTTATTATTATTTTCGAAATAACTCAGATTTGAAACAGAATTAGCACTTAATTTTTACAATTTATATTTTCCTTCCCATAAGGATAATTTAATCTAAAATACGTTGAATTAAAATCAGTAGTTCTTGAGAAGAAGATTTTTAAAAATGCACCCCCCTTTTTCTCCAGTTTCAAGGTTTTCTCCGCTTTGAATACAGATCGGACTTTTATTTTTGCAATTTATATTCGCCCTCCGATAAGGATGCTTTGTGCCAAATTTGGTTGAAATTGGATAAGCGGTTTTAGAGAAGAAGTTCAAAATGTAAAAAGTTTACAGACGGACAGACAGACAGACAGACGGACAGACAGACAGACAGACAGACGGACAAAATGTGATCAGAATAGCTCACTTGAGCTTTCAGCTCAGGTGAGCTAAAAACGATATTTTTCCATTGGCTTTCAGCCGGACTTGTGTTCATCAGAAACACATTTCAGCCTTGGTTACGCTCTGCGAACAGTCACACTAAAAAACCCCGATATTTTTCCATTCAAAGCATCTGGCTTTCAGCCGGACTTGTGTTCATCAGAAACATATCTTTAAGTTTTGTATTTAAGTGACTATTTGACTACAACAAAGACATTAATAATAACTCAAGATGAAACTATGAGGAGTCAATGTTTCACGCAAAGGCTAGCATAGAAGGAAGGGGGGGGGGGTTGCTGTGAAGTGTACTTGCCAATAGTGCGAGTAATGTGTAGTTCCTATTGCGCTAAACACAACACGTCTATTGCATTTAAATGAACATAACAAAACTAATTAATATGTGTGTATGTTCATTACACTTACCAGTCTTACACAGGTTCCCCTGGAAACCAGCATTACATCCAGTTAGACATGTGCCATTGTTGTAGGAACACTGCTTAACGTCACGGCAGTGTCCACAAATCTCTTTGCAGTCAGCACCATAATTTTCCTCTTCACAAACTATCGATAAATATCAATTTTTGTATTCAAGATGATGAGACACCGTCGTATTGTTACTGATTATACTAATTTTTGCTGTTTGTTTAAATCATATATATATATATATATAAGAAGCACTAGCAAACCAACAACACTCGTTATCTAAAGTGTCGGATCAAAAGATACAAGGTTATAAGATGAGATATAAAAAAGCACTAAAAATAACCAACGACACGAACAATAAAGTAAAATATTGTCAAATTTTCGGGACAACCCGTCCCTTCTTCAGGACAACAAAATAAAAACTACATAAGAAAGAAGAAAAACATCTACAAAACTAGCACTAAACTAAACTAAATAATATATAAAAACTAGATAATGTTTAAACACCGGATCCAAACGTGGCAGCTACATCTTTATATCTGATGCAGACGACTTCTCTAGCCCCATTACTGGCCGTACTTACAAAATTTTCGCAAATACTTCTTGTCGTACGGACAATTGTGTATATCTCATCAATTGTAAATTTTGTCAGAAACAATACGTAGGGGAAACAGGAGACCTCCGCAGGCGCATCAATAATCATCGTTCCACCATCAAAACTAAGAAAATTAAAGAACCCGTCGGGGAACATTTTAATTTAGATGATCACAAATGGGAGGACATGATGGTTTTGGTCATTGATCACAACCCTAACTGGACAGATGCGGAGAGAAAAAACAAAGAAAAATTTTGGATGCATAGACTGAAGTCATTCCGCCCTGACGGCATTAACAAATTAAGTGACTTCACCAAAATGAACATCAACTAAGTACTGATTTGTTTTCGTAGCAATATCACCATCTTCATCTTTTTCGGTCCATGTACAAACTATTAATCATGTTATTTATTCAAATTATTAGCTATTTCCTTAATCGGTTTTGTTCTTTTGCTTTATTTCACTTCCATTAATTTTTACATTCATGATTATTTATGTGGTCTTTTACAGGGCCAATCTTCCCTACAAACTTTCACTACGAATTATCTTACTAGTACAACTTAATTAACAGCAACCCCCGATTAGCAAGTTAATTCGTTCGCGTTATCTTTCAGCACTTCTTCACAGACCGTCCGCTGCGTCGGACGGGATTTTTCTTTCTCGGGCTCGAATTCTTAAATATAAAGATGTAGCTGCCACGTTTGGATCCGGTGTTTAAACATTATCTAGTTTTTATATATTATTTAGTTTAGTTTAGTGCTAGTTTTGTAGATGTTTTTCTTCTTTCTTATGTAGTTTTCATTTTGTTGTCCTGAAGAAGGGACGGGTTGTCCCGAAAATTTGACAATATTTTACTTTATTGTTCGTGTCGTTGGTTATTTTTAGTGCTTTTATATATATATATATATATATATATATATATATATATATATATATATATATATATATTATCATTTCTGAAATGGAATTTGAAAGTTATGGCACGCAAACCCATTCTGTGTAAATTCGTAATACAAAGAACACGTACAGTTTTAAAATAACTTTTCACAGTTATGATATCCCAATAGTCTGAGAATGTCACAAAGATGCATAATTTCGGATTAGTAATGACACGATGTCTTTTACTTAATGATAAACACAAAATGATAGAGATATCTTACAGGTAATGATATACACATGTATAATTTAATTAGGTTAAAAATATAACGTTGAGGAATTGATCTATATATTAAACAGTATATTGAAGATTCTTTCCTGAAAAGAGATTTTATGAAAAAAATGCATATGCATATAGGTACTTCAGTTTATGAGAACCTGAAATAAAACCATTTATAAAAATAATTTAGTTCTCATATAGTATCAACAAGATAAAAAAAAATGGAGACTATATAACATTGTATCATTTTTGGATGTATATCGGGATATAAATACGGGTTGGTCACGTGGCCAAATCCCCGAAGGGCTTTATGGAAGATTTGATCACGTACCAACCCATATTTATATCCTGATATACATCCAAAATAATACCTTTTTTTTTTTTTTAAATAAGAGCTATTCTTATATTTGTTGCAAATTATGACAATAACAATGCTCCATACTTTCTCTTTTGTGATGACCTAGAAAGCCGCTTAGATAAAGATGAAGTTGCAAAAAAATAGAACATCAATGTTGCAAGTATTTGATTATCATGAACAATAAATATGAGACTTCTTTTGACAGTTTGATTATTTTATGATATGGTTCTCATATGAAGTAACTGTCATATTATTCAATTCATATCAAAATCCCCTTATAGGGATTATATAGTTCTTATATACAGAATTCTTATGTGATTTCAATATCATTCTGATATGAAAACACTTAATATCAATATGATATGTGGCAAAATTGCCTATGAAGTTGACAATAGTGCATCTTATGTGGAGTTCCTGCTACGCTCTCCATATCAGTCTACTACTCCTTAAAACACATCTGTTTACTTAATGTGTTTATCTATCTTCACACTTACTAGTTTTACACAAGTCTCCTTTAAAACCAGCATCACACCCAGTTAAGCAAGTCCCATCTTATCTAGTTTTTATATATTATTTAGTTTAGTTTAGTGCTAGTTTTGTAGATGTTTTTCTTCTTTCTTATGTAGTTTTTATTTTGTTGTCCTGAAGAAGGGACGGGTTGTCCCGAAAATTTGACAATATTTTACTTTATTGTTCGTGTCGTTGGTTATTTTTAGTGCTTTTATATATATATATATATATATATATATATATATATATATATATATATATATATATATATATATATATATATTATCATTTCTGAAATGGAATTTGAAAGTTATGGCACGCAAACCCATTCTGTGTAAATTCGTAATACAAAGAACACGTACAGTTTTAAAATAACTTTTCACAGTTATGATATCCCAATAGTCTGAGAATGTCACAAAGATGCATAATTTCGGATTAGTAATGACACGATGTCTTTTACTTAATGATAAACACAAAATGATAGAGATATCTTACAGGTAATGATATACACATGTATAATTTAATTAGGTTAAAAATATAACGTTGAGGAATTGATCTATATATTAAACAGTATATTGAAGATTCTTTCCTGAAAAGAGATTTTATGAAAAAAATGCATATGCATATAGGTACTTCAGTTTATGAGAACCTGAAATAAAACCATTTATAAAAATAATTTAGTTCTCATATAGTATCAACAAGATAAAAAAAAATGGAGACTATATAACTATTTTTTTCAATATGTTTAAGCAAACAGCATATTTTGGTCAATAAGTTCTACTTACGGGTTATACACATGTCCCCTTGATAACCAGCACCACAACCAGTCAAACATGTCCCATTGGTATTGGAACAGTGGTTTAAATCACGACAGTGCCCACAAGTTTCATTGCATTCAGAACCATATGACCCTTTGTCACAGTCTAAACATTAGAAAAAATTTTGTTAAAACGATATGTTAACATAAAACATTAAAATTTCAATTATTTTTTGTAACAACCCTGGACAGTGAAATTGGATGTTGTGAAACTTTAATTTTAAAGACGTCTTTCTAATGTGAGGAATTTGAAACGTCGTTAACTGTTTATTTAGTAATCGTAGTCGGATACTGGTGATATAAATTTAAAAACCACTGCATTTTGACGTGTAAAGTCGGTTCGCACTAAAAGATATGATTGTTTGGATGTGCATGTATTATAGAGCAAATTCAGAAAAAAATGACAAATTATAAACACCGTTTTAAAGAAAAAAAATAATGACAAACATAAGTAAGCATGTACAAGATTGTTATCTTAGTTACTTTTTGTAAATGATCAGTAAAAAAATACAGTATTGCTTTTTTATATATTTCATATACTGACACGCTTGAACAAAAAGGGGGGGGGGATGGGGGAGGGGGGGGGGGGCACCTCTGTGGGATGTACACTGGAGATTTACCCACCACTGATTCTCATATCAAAATGATAGGGTTATCATATAATTGGGCTAAAGTGACATGATAAAAAGACATTATAACAGAATCAAACCAGGTCTCATATGATCCTGATATGAGAATTACATGAATAACATGATCGTTTACGTAATTATGATAAATCTAAGATGATAACCCTTTAATATGGCAAAATGTGAGAATTTAATGATTAATTATGTGTGCATATCAAGGATTTACAATTGTAAAATATGCAAAAAATGCTAACTGGACTTAGTGACATTTAAAATTGCGAAAAATAAGGTTTATTAATGGGCGTATATCTTTTAATTGTAGGAAATGTCATTGTCTTAACTGCTACTTTATGTAATTGCAATAATCAAAAGTTTATATCCACAATGTACGAAGTCGTTTTAATAGGAAGACGTCATTTCATTTTCTTTGATCTGCGTTAGTTTGTCTATTGTTATTCGTTTAAAGATAGTTGTATGTATGTATATATATATATATATATATATATATATATATATATATATATATATATATATATATATATATATATATATAAGAAATAAGGTATCATTTTTGGATGTATATCGGGATATAAATACGGGTTGGTCACGTGGCCAAATCCCCGAAGGGCTTTATGGAAGATTTGATCACGTACCAACCCATATTTATATCCTGATATACATCCAAAATAATACCTTTTTTTTTTTTTTAAATAAGAGCTATTCTTATATTTGTTGCAAATTATGACAATAACAATGCTCCATACTTTCTCTTTTGTGATGACCTAGAAAGCCGCTTAGATAAAGATGAAGTTGCAAAAAAATAGAACATCAATGTTGCAAGTATTTGATTATCATGAACAATAAATATGAGACTTCTTTTGACAGTTTGATTATTTTATGATATGGTTCTCATATGAAGTAACTGTCATATTATTCAATTCATATCAAAATCCCCTTATAGGGATTATATAGTTCTTATATACAGAATTCTTATGTGATTTCAATATCATTCTGATATGAAAACACTTAATATCAATATGATATGTGGCAAAATTGCCTATGAAGTTGACAATAGTGCATCTTATGTGGAGTTCCTGCTACGCTCTCCATATCAGTCTACTACTCCTTAAAACACATCTGTTTACTTAATGTGTTTATCTATCTTCACACTTACTAGTTTTACACAAGTCTCCTTTAAAACCAGCATCACACCCAGTTAAGCAAGTCCCATTGTTGATGGAGCACTGGTTTACTTCACGGCAGTGTCCACATGTGTCTTTGCAACCAGCACCATATGTTCCCCTTTCACAAGCTATCAATACAAACCAATTTTATATTGAACATAATCAACCTGACCTTTTTTTTATTTTACAAATTCACTGTATTCTTACCCAGACTGTAAAAACAAATACAAAGATATATACTATGATGTAGTTATGTTCATTAGACTGTAATTGTAGCTAAACGACATTTTAGTCCATTTTTCCGTAGAATTTCAGATCTGTAGTCTTACTTATTTCACATCGGTGACCTTTGTATCCAGGTTTACAGCCCTGGCAGGTGCCCATCTCTATGTGACAGTACTGACAGTTAACGTCTGGACAGGGAACGGAACAGTTGGACCCAAAATAACCCGTAGCAGGACACCCTTCAATTTATACACCGGTATTGAGTTAGGTATGCTTCTAAACAGTTCTTAATTTCTTCATGTGTAAAATGGCATAGTTTGCTTATGCGTAACTATGCATGCGTTTCATCATGGAAATTTAATAATGCATATGCATCGGGTACTAATTATCTATGTTGATAAGGTTCATGTTCAACTTTTATGTATCAATGAGTGAGGACAATATTGGGAGAAACACAATCATCATATGTAAATGGCATCATTGTCAAATTTTATGTACGATAAAATTGTTTGAAATAATAGTAATTGTGGCATGAAAATAAACACGCTAATATCAATCGAAAACACCATACACCAGTCACATACTAAAGTTAAGATCAATATTAAAGATGTTGTATACTATGTTTTAATTGCACATATTGAATTGAAGATAAGGTACACTCACCATACACCTCCACTTCACAGAGGTCAGTGGCAACAGTGTCAGAGTAACCGTCAGGGTAGGTAACTCCTGGTAGTCTCTCGTTGTAGTAGATGACGTACTGTCTATGTACAGGACAGGAGGTGTTGAAGACAGCAGGTATGGTGTCTGGTGTAAAGTTGTCGTCCTTGTAACACAGTGTTCCCTGTAGTCTGTCTGTTGTATTGGAGACGTACACAGAGAATCCAAGGAAATACTTAGTGAGCCCATTAGAGGGACCTGTATCATAATAATGAGAAAATTAATATGAAGGTCATAAGTAGTTAGATAAAAATAGAGAACCGATAAATGATTCTCAACATGTAATGGTCAACAAATATATATAGATGACACTAAATGTATTAACGCACAAATAAAGCGGGCATGTAGACATAATACATGTCAAATAAATAGTGGTGACGTCAGTACATAGTAGATAACAATGATTTACAACAGTTTATATCTATGTAGATAAGTATTTTGTAAAAGGGCCAACAATGAAACAAAAATAAACCGTATATACAAACAAAAAAGTTTCGTTAGTGTATTCCTGCCAATAATACAAAAGTTCACTTGCTGCCCCTACACCCTACTGTAGAAGGGATTCACCTGATAGTTCTGTCTAGTTGAAAAGTGTGCTGTCGCCTAAACTTACGGCAGCGTTAGTGAATACCTGAACGTTTGCAAGTGTGTGAGCGGGGGGGGGGGGGGGGGGGTGACAGAGTTCCTTTCACCTGTGTTGAGTTCTCGTCAGATCCTGGATATGGAGTGGACAGACACAGTCTCTATCTTGTTTTACAGGGCATGAAGGATTCTCGATAAATGAAACTTCAACTAAAAGTTTCTTTCTCGTGCCAACACCGACCACGACGCTTGGCCTAATGTAATGACAAACAGTTATGATTTGTCTCTGGATCTTTAATTTATTTAATACCATAAATATTATTTTGAAAATCTCAAATCTGTTCACTCTTTTATACCTCTACTGTAGAAGGGGTTTACCAGATAGTTCTGTCTAGTTGAAAAGTGTGCTGTCGCCTAAACTTATGGTAGCGTTAGTGAATGCCTGAACGTTTGCAAGTGTGTGAGCGGAAGGGGGGGGGGGGGGTGACAGAGTTCCTTTCACCCGTGTTGACACAGTTCGTGTTGAGTTGTCGTCAGATCCTGGTTAAGGAGTGGGCAGACACAGTATCTATCTTTTTTACAGGGCATTAAGGATTCACGATTAAAAAAAATCACATCTCAAAATAAAACGCATATTTCAACTAAAGGTTTCCTTATCGTGCCAACACCGACCGCGACGCTTGGCCCTATCTAATGACACACAGTCACGATTTGTCTCTGGAGCTTTCATTTATTTAATACTTTGTGCAACCATACATTTTATAATGTTAATCTCCAATATGTTCACTCTTTTAATAAAAAATAAGCAATATGACAACGTTTCTGTAATAAACGTTGTTATTAAACGCCTTATTCATAACTGTTTTGTTATTTAAATTTTGTTCACCAGTTGATAGGGGTTTAACTTCACATATATTTTTTGCAAAAAAATTCTTGCTCAGAACAAAACACTGGTAAACTTGTTACTTTGTTTTGTATTCTGAAAAAAAAATCGGAAATAGTTCCCTACTCAGTCTCATTATAAATAAAATCAACGGTATTTATGTTTACATGAGATGATCGAAAAAATGTGACTATATCCCATTGATATATTATACCTGCCCCATAAACAGTTTCATAACAAATAATACCAACAACGGAATTTACGTTTAACAGAACCTTATCAATAACGATAATCAGTAAATGTGACTATACCCCATGGTTGATTGTCCGTCCTGAAGTAGATGGTGATGTGGTTGATGCTGTGGATGGTTGTCAGGTTCACCCACCAGGTGGCGGTTTGTTTATCGTATGATACAGCACATTGACCTCCACCACTACTCAGGTCTGATTTACGTCCATCTACAGCGTTACTGGCGTCATATCTGTCCATACCTGTAGAGTACGGTTGGTATGCTGGTTTGTTGAGGGCGACATTAACTGTGAAGATAAACACACATGTTCTTACAACGTTACTATCGTGATGATGTCATCTCATGGTTCGAATAGCTTATAATACATGTATGCATGTATTGTACATTCAAATGCATTTGTTAAAACGATTTGAAAGTATCAATTTTATCTAGCAAAGCCTATAAATATATAAAATTCAAATGTAGTTCAATCGATAAACGAACTTAAGTAACTAAGGTTATAAATATTATGAATGAAAATTTCATATCTAATAGAATAACATTGAAGTTAGAAAAAAAATCGTATGGAAATATTAATGGTTCATGAGTTTGTTATAATGTAAATTGTGTGTAATGTGTATATATCTAAATTTAATATAATAAACCATTAGTGTCTCAAGATTGAACAGTTTAAGCAGTGCGTAGAAGATGAGACAGCATAAAGTTAGAGACTGGAAAAAGAACCCCCCCCCCCCCCCCCGGGAAGACACGTGTACTATCAAACACATACACGAAATGAAATTCAGTTGATTAAACGCTTTAAAAATATTTTTTTTCTAGTAAGTCTGTATATAATTCAAATGTAGTACAATCAAGGAAAGTACTTACACATAAAATATAAAAGTTGCTGCATTAAATCATGAATCATGGTAGGTGCCAGCACGATAAAGAACCCTTACTTGTCATTGTTCCTATCTAACTACCGAACCATTGACCTTTTTCCAGCATCAAGTGACATTAGAAACTTGATATTTCCTTTTTCAATATACTAGTATTTCTTTGAAGTACGTTATGTATGTAGCCTTTAAAATACTTGTAGTTAATATGTAAATACTCTTTGAGTGTGGAGATTGGTTTTATAATGTAGTATTGCTACTGTTATTTTAACAATAATTTCTGGGAAATTCAATAAAATGCTCTTATTTTTTTTTTACATTTTATTCTTTTAAATTATTAACTAATGGTTTGGTTCAGTCCTTGTAAAGTATCCCAAAACAAACTAATTTGGAAAATATCATGATATTTAGAAATGTACATAAAGTGGACTCACCGTACGCCTGGGATACTGTCAGCAGACAGAACAACACAGTGAGGACATCGTGGGGATACACAGAGTTTCCGGACAGGGACACCATGATGTTGTCAATCTGGTCAAACTATATAACTCTATGAGTATAGATGTGTATGACTAACAGATATAACAAAGCAAGTATAACGTATTTATTCGACTGAGAAGACAAATGTAGACAGGCTGTATATGTATTTGCTTAGAAGTTTAAGTAGAAGAGGGGTGTGTGTGTGGCGTAGTGAAGGCGGAGACTAAATGATCACGTGACGAGGAAGTAAAACAAGAAATATTAAGAACTTAGCGCGATGTTCAATGTGTAGCTGTCGATCATTATTACAACAAAGATAATGTTATAGCAATCGAATTGAATATCATATTTTGATATAATACACACATGGTTGATGAAGTCGAGTTATTGCACACGTACATTACTCGGTCTATGGCTGAGTATGTACTATGTTTACATGGCTGAAATAATACTTTACAAGCGCGGATCAAGATTTGTCCAGGGGAGAGGGATCCGATGCATATATGTGTTATTTTTATAATGTAATTTAAAGAAAGTTGAATTTAACAGGAAGGGGGGGGGGGGGGTCCGCACTTCCCTACCCCCCCCCCCCCTCTTCTAGCCTCTTCTAGATCCGTGCATGCCTTATAAAGTTAACACAACGTTGTCTGTTAAAATTCATAATGAACGGTATCTTGAGCGTATTGAGTTGTATACGGAAATGGATTCATAACTGCATAGATTAACCCTTTCGCTGCCACGTCGAAAAAGACGTTATTACGCTTCAGTGCCAAGCATGACGTTATCAGATTCATGTTTTGACGTAACAATCTGACACAACGCGCCGTACTATTTTTTTAGCGTTGCGGGATGCAGTTTTGTGTCTAATTGATAATTTCTAATGTTATTATCGAAAACAATGGCTTTTTATCTTTTTCTCTTTCATTTCAAATAAGACGTTACGCCATTCTTTTTTTTTCTCTCTCTCTTTTTTTGCGTCGCCAAATGAAAAAGAAATGTAGAAAAATATGAATTACTTCATTAATGATGCATGTTCCCAAGCTTTCACAAATACAAATACGTGCAGTTTTTAAAATGATCACTTTCTTATCATGTCAATCCTTTATTATGATCCACGCATACATGTGAATTTTTAATCATTGAAATTGCAATTAGTTCAATAAGATCTAACGCATATATATATCTCTTATTTCTAAGTTTATATATATATATATATATATATATATATATATATATATATATATATATATATGAGACATAAATTTCACAATAAAAAATCTTATTCCTGAGAGAGAGAGAGAGAGAGAGAGAGAGGGAGAGAAAGAGAGAGAGAGAGTTTAAGTAGGTTGACTTAAAAAAATCATAAATTATCGGATTCCTTTTTTGCTAACCTTATGACATGCAATGCAAACTTAATCATGTTTTTCACACCAGAGTTTCCCTCAAAATGTGAAAAATGGAACTAAAAATCTTCAGTTGATGGGGCGGGATTATTAAATAGTTATGACGAAAGTATATGGTCTAAATAGCAATAACTAAGTTTTTCTTCCGAATAATGTGGACATTTATTTTTAAAACATCTTCACTCGGTCTCGCACAATATGGGATTTACTGACCATGTACAAACCATATAAGATCAACGGTAAACTATATGTGTAATTAAGCAAAACACCAAATGTTTTAAAGCGATTTTATATAACATTGTTTAAGAGCATGTATGCATCATCAATACGATATTTTTGTAACAATTATTGTCATCAATAGCGGATAATTTTCAAAAACTAATTAATTAGTATAACGCAAATATGTTAGTGTTCAAGAGGCGGGTATTGCTGGCTGCAGCTGTAAAGGTTTATCATGATGCAGTTTAAAGCAATATATGAGCTGTATTTTTTAGAATTTTATTTTTCTGCAAAAATGCTAGCATGATTAGTCTGCGTGTAACTTAAACCCTTATGATAAATAAAATTTGAAAGAATCACTAATTTCGTCAGAAAAAGATTTCTCTACTAACGATTATACCGCGGATCAATTTTTGTACAAGACGACAATATTTCAAATTTGCTTCAACTGAGGCTTCTTTACGGCTTTCCAATAAAGATATGGCTAACAAAACTTTAAAAAGCATGATATTTTTGTCAATTTAGTAGAAAATAACACTTTCGTAAAATAAATATTTCAGCATGAAAATCGCAGCTCATATTGCTTTAAGAAATTTGCAAAAAGGAATTGATTTGTCATGTGTGTTAGATAGGCAGACAGACAAACAGACAAAGAATGACAGTGCTAGATTGGTTAGCAATTTCTTGTTCGTTTTATAAAATAATCATTTCTATGAAATCACGCAAGCAAAAACGTCCATCCAAGTTTATGCTCGTACAGTCATTTGGGGGTATTTCGAATCACCCCGCGTTCCGTGTTTTAGGAAGTTTGATGTATCGCACTGCAATGTACAAAACATGAACAAATTAAACTCTCTAACAGTCACCACCTGCAATGTTATTTACATAGGCGTCAGAATCGGGGGAGGGGGGGCTAAGGGAGGCCCCCATCCCCCTTTTTTTTTGCAAAGATAGACCAAACCATTAGGCACATAGCATCATTGAGCCCCCCCTCCCCCCCCCCCTACACTTTTTTCTCGCAGGAAACATAATTGTTCCGAAATTTAAATTGAAACGATTAAAATGTTAAAAAGTTGGGGTCATAGGCAGTCTATTCCTCCCCCACCCTCGGATTAGGAATTTCATGATGTGGAAAAAATATAATATTTGTTGTAAGGGAGGTATAGGTATACTACCCCCCCCCCCCCCCCGGATTAGGAGTTTCATGATCTAAAAAAAAAAATTGTTCGAAGTATACGTTCCCCCCCCCCCACACACACACACACACGGATTAGGATTTTCATGGTTTTGGGAATTAGTCTTTTATTTTTTTTTTTACTTGTCAATATTTCTGAGGATTAGTCTTTCAATTTGCTTCCGACGCCAGTGATTTATATATAGAGACTTTAAAGAAGAAATTACATACATTAATAAATTATTTTCTGATTAAAATCTTCTCGCTAACCTCAGTAAAGGGAATTTGTGTGATGAAAACGCTGCTAAATATTCATTTCTCATTACACTGTATGATATTTCTTTATTAAGCGAGAAAATTGATACAGTGTATGTTTGTTACCGCATGCACGGATCCAGAAAACTTTTCCAGGGGGCGTCCGAGGGATAATTTTGTTTTCTAAAGTTGGAGAGAGGGTTTGAGGCTTATTTCGGGAATTTTGCTATGTAATCTTATAAATTTTAATTTTCCAAGAGATGGAAGGAGTAGTCCATGCACTCCTTTCTAGGTCCGCACATGAACGAGTGTGATCTTTCTGTTGGACAAAAACAACGAAGTGTATTAAACATGCGTTTTTACACATATTTTACAATCAAGTTGAACAAAAAGTGTTATTCAAAATACCCCAAATGACTGTATTAATGATTTCGTAAACAGAAAAATCGTGAAATTTTTAAAACTGCTATGCCCGATTTCATTAAAAAAATTGTGTTCGCTTTTATACGATGGCTTTGCTAAGTATGTGTATCATAATATACATTGCAGTAGTTTTCAAGGTCAATTAAGTCATATTTTAATGAAAAAGTGATGTACACAATTTATTTACAAAAACAAACGACATAAATTGTATTCATTTCTTTCGTCTCATGATAAAATTCGCTGCTGAGGTCAAGGCGGATATGGTTGTATTACAACTTTGAAAAACATTCAAATCAAAAATAAACATCGGTACATTTTATTTACTAATATTTTGAGAAGTGTTTTGTATACAATCGATACATTACATGCGGGTTGAATAAACCCAATTATTCGGAAATGAAACCAAACGGTGCCCGTTTCTGAACATTCCCAAGATGGAGTTGGTTTGTTTGTTAGTTTTGATTTTTGTGTTCTCATACAGACATTTTTTATGTACTTTAGATAATTCAAACTTTGAAAGGAGACGGATTTTGCTTATGTAAATAGGCATCTTTTTAATAAATTTGGTCCGTATAGAAAATATTTGATACTATCATAGCCAGAAAAATCAGACTATGTAGCTTTAAATTATCTGTATGTTTTAAAATCTTCCTTTTCTCGGACAGGTGAACACTAATTTAATTTTTACATTTTATTCCATACAAAGTTTTTACCACATCATACGTGTAATATTGACAATCACGATCGTCAGTTGTAAACGTTTGAACTCTCGAAAAAAGATTTATAATCTTGTTCTTAATGTTCTCTAATATCTTATCATTATTTATAGATACAACTACGATTGTGATTTACATTATAGTTCAAATAGTCAAAGAATTAAAAACAATATAGACCTAAGAAAGTTAACGATTACACATAGTTCATCATCATACGATGAAATATGACAGTTATGATATGCAAGACATTTACGATTCTATATCTCGATTGGAGCTAAGGAGTGGTTTTTTTTTTTACCAACTTGTGGTCTTACAGTTTGTTTTAGTGATTAAATCCGCTTGACCAACTGAGTTGTCTGAAATATAATAATGATAACATTTTGTGGTTAAAACATTCATATATTTTATATACTAAAATTATACATACACTGAAAGAATAAAAAGTATTTTCATAAAGTATATTACACTCCTAGAAATCTGTTCTTCCTTTGCCGCTAAAGTTTCGCCTGTACACACAGTAGATGCTTTTTGTGACCATAAAACAGGTAATGACTTGAAAGGCCTTGCGGACAGAACCATCTGTGTGAAAATTAAATGTATATGATGTGCGGTGTCCAATTGTAGAGACACGGTTGAAATTTAGTTTTAAGAAAGAATGTCTCTGTTTAAAATGCTCTGAAGAAGGGACATAAAATACTAAAAAGGTATCAATAGGACTTGAAGCGCGCACGCAGGGGGTGGGGATGCGGGTGTGCACTGAATTCTTGATCTCGAACACTGACGAAGAAGCATCACCATCATCTCGAAATAAGTTTTTACATGCATTTCTTGTTTTTCTGTCCAAAGATTCAGTTTTGTTCTTTCACATGCATGAAAACTTCAGTAAAATGTTACCAGATGGAATTTTTTTAATGTTGATCATCTGACTAAAATTTTGTTCTAGGATCAAATCAAAGTACATGTTATTTTTTCAGTGCCCCATTCCTCCTTATTTGGCATATTGCAGTTTATATTGCCGTTCATTAATTAACTCTGAATGAAAAATAAGTAAATATAAAGTACATGCTTCCTTTCGTGCTTTGTCAATATTTCAATTCTAAGTAAAAAAAAAGACACACGGTCTCCTTCAAGCGATTCATATTATCTCAATTTCTTGCATATTATACAATAAAAGAGAACGATGCTGTATGTAGTAGCCTTTTACCCGATTTATGGTTTAAATTTTAAAAAAAAACGTATGGATATTACCGATGTGTTTTATTTGATCTTTTTTAATCAGCACTAACGGCAGTAGAAAATAAAAAAAAAGTCGCGCACACTCAAAATATACTCGGCCTTCGGTGGTGGACTAAAGTATTAGCTCTCGCCATGTTTAAGTTGGACTTAAGACCTGTATTTTGACAGTATTTAAGATTATCCTAAGATATGACAAATTTATGAGCTATGGTGGGATCTTATGAAAATTTGTTGGACTTAAGATAGATTTTAGTCAAAATTCAGTTATGTTAAACGAGCCCCAGGTTAATATGGCAGAGTAGGAAAAAGTATGATTAGTCTTGCTCTTGTGGGGGAGGGGGCATTTCCTTTGGTACAGGTTTTGCATTAGGACAGGTATTATTTTCCGGTTCTGAGGGAAAAGTCCTGGGGATCTATTCACAAAAACCATACGCCAGCCATGGTAAAAGGCAGACAACGAGTTGGCGCTGTGTGACGTAGTGACGTCATTATTATGATGTCATTTTTTACGTTGTGACGTTATCCGCAGTATTTCACTAATCACATATATCATACGATATTTATTGATACAAATTTAAAAAATAAATAATGAAAAACAGAACCTGAATATATTTAATTTTTTTTTTTATTATAATATATATTTTTTCAAATTGCCATAGGCCCAAATAGACCCTGTGGCACTTAACGTAAATATTCAAATAGGCTCTGTGGCACAGAAATGGTTAAGTAAGGGGCCTGAAAAGGGGGAGGGGGTGCTGGGGATAAATGAATCGTTCTGAGAAATTCTAGAGCTTTGACGTTACATAAGCGTGTTTAGGTAGCTTCGCCTAATAAAAACGAGTTGTTTACTCCCGGGGCTTTATTTAAAATGTGTCTTCTTTTAGCACCTCTCATTTTAAATTAGTTTATTATATTCATTTAAAATACCACACACAAATACATTTGAACGGATGTCTTATATTAATGACTTGAAAAAAGACTCGTGAAAAGTGTTTGAGAATGTATATGTTAAAGCTGCATGGTCCGATTTTTTTTTATTGGGGGGGGGGGGGGGTACAGTATCACATTATTTTCAATACAAACCAATTATCTCAGTTAAACACGTTCGCCTGTTTACTCTAGCCGAATCGGTCTCCTTTCAAAATTTATGTTCGTTTTATTTTTGGAGTTGACATTGCCTTCAATTGTAAATTATTTAAAGAAATTTAAGAAGACTTGATTTTTGGCATTGCTTATTATGACAAAAGTAAATAATCCTTGTTTAAGAAAACTTTATGAAGCGTACCTTTTTATTGTTTTGTTTACAAAATGTTGATTATGTAAATATTTATTTTTGTAATTGAATTCTATGATAGTGCTATGCAATAAAAAAAGTGGCCATATAATTCTGCCCGTTGAACTATTTTGTGTATTACATGTATGCTCTTGTAGATAACACTCAAACATATGGACTAAATCATCTTCATTTGTTTATCTGCAATTTATTTTGTTAAATTCCAGTATGAGACCAATCAGCTACATTTTAGACATCATCCACAGAGACACCGTTTCTTAAAGATTTACTTGTACTTGCCCCCATGCTGAATGGGCTTTATATTAAGTAGTATCTATGCCAGCAAAGGACATAATCCATCTTGAAACTGTTTGAATTGTGTATTCATCCTTTGCTTTGCATTATCAATAAGTATGCAGATTGAGTCATTACATAAACAAACATAATTATATAGGACAATGTTAATACAAAGGAAGTGCATGCTTGCCGTTTTTCGACCATCTGTTTCAAAAGTAATCTGTATGCAATTATAGTTCTCAGCTGTAAAAACAAAATCATCTCTTACTGACCATCTTTACTTAAACTACTTAATCAAAGGACGATTTAGGAACATCTAAAAACAGCTTTCTTTGGATTTTTTAAAATTTAAATCAATATAGGGAAGTTTTTTTTATTAACGACGAAAAGATTCAATTTCCCACGTCAAGTGGTTAAAATTAGTTTGGAAACAAATTCCGCTAAGATAAATACTAAAATAGATAACACAAGTGTTTCTTCCTAAACGCCTTTTTGGAGTTTATGTTTAAAGCTCAATATGTCACGGCTTTGATAAAACACTCTTGTGTATGTGCATGTGTCATTATTAACAACAATGAACAATAAAGTTGAAACATCATTAACACATGAGAGGCCTATCATTGCTTGACGTCGTCAGACAATATCTAAGGTCTGAAAGTTGCCTCCTCCGAAACAATGCAGACAATGGGAACAAACAATATCAAGATTTTTTTTTACAAAAAAGATTAACGTACCGATGCATGTTTAACAATTCAGTGTTTACATTCACAATTGTTGAAAAGGTTATATAGGATGGAATAACATCAGTGAGCAAGAGTTTTTAAGTAAAATGGCTGCTCACCATGCACTTGTGTACACCTGATTTAAAAAAAAAAGATTAGCCATATTTGAACGGTGGGAAAAAGGGTGGGGGTCATTGCAACAAGTTGTTACATTGTCTATTAATGTGCAATGTAAGTAAAAATTGGTGTTGGATTTTCATCATTACCAAAAAATCATCAGTTTTGATTTAAACAAATATATGCATTCCTATAGCTAGAATGTTTACTGAAGGAACTAAATCGCCAAAGTGGGGTGTGACCCGATTTTCGATCAGTTAGGCGATTTCATTCATTTAGAAAAGGGCACACAACTTGCGTATCTTACGAAGGTACATTATTACCTTTTTAATCACTTGCTAGTCAAGTGTGTTAATTCGATAGCTTTCATCCAAAACATTCGATCCAAAGTATATGTAGTTGTTACAAAACAAATGTCAAAAAATTTATTCATGGATCTATGCCAATCGATGAGTTCATTTAAACCATTAGATCGAGATCTCAGCCTTTGCGTGAGTGGTAAAGCAGGACTTTGCGCCCAAAATGTCTCATTTATAGTTTCTGCGCGCCGATTCGTGGCCGAGTCTAAATTTAGATAACAGAAGAATACTCCAGAGCACAGCGTGTGTACACATTACGGGCACGTAGCATCATGGGTGGGGGATGGGGAGTTGGGGGGGGGGGGGCTGCTTCCCCACTTTTTTTGCAGCAGACACGTTTCTTAACTTTACATTTATAACAAACATCCTGCGAGTATTGCATAAGTAATACACGCCCCCTACCGGACAGATTTTGTGCGTTTTTAATTTGTAAAAAATAAAATAATTGTTTTTGAGTTTACT
Source organism: Magallana angulata (assembly GCF_025612915.1). Lineage (NCBI taxonomy): Eukaryota > Metazoa > Mollusca > Bivalvia > Ostreida > Ostreidae > Magallana > Magallana angulata. The sequence continues at coordinate 61,425 of NW_026441673.1, forward strand.
TTTGAAGAGTACCTCTTTTGACTTGGTTTAAAAAAAATGATATTGTAGAGTTTTGTTTTGATTTAATTAAATTCCGTAATAGTGTTTTGTGAAAAAAGGAATAGAATTACAATAACGTTCTGCAAGTATTCCTATTACTGCGTTACATATGTATGTACTAATGAAGAACATAATTAAATTTAGAATAATCACTTTATTTTACTACATGTTATTTTTGTCCGTATTTAATACTTTGTTTCTACAAATTGAAACGCTTTCCATATGCTTTGCATTATCGAGTTGTATGCAGATTAACTCATTACATAAACAAAAAAGGCAAAACGTAGGAAATGCATGTTTGACGTTTTCCGACCACCTGTTTCAAAATTATGTTGTATACAATTATAATTTTCACCTTAGAAAACAAAAACATCTCTTCCATTTAAACTTATAATACTAATTCGAAAGAAGATAAACATTGCAAAACAACCTTTTTGTGTTTTGATTTATATCTGAACGGGGAAGTTTTTTCTTTAAAAAAAAAAGATAATTAAGTTTCCTCGCCAAGTGGTTGACATGTGTTCGGAAACAAATTCGGCCAAGATAAGTACTAAAATAGATTAAAAAGTGAGTGCACGTGCTGCCATCAATGTTTCTTCCTTGAAGCCTTTTAGAGTGTGTTTGTAAATCTCAATATGCCATGGCTTTAATAAAGCAGTCTTGTGTATGTATATGGGTCATTATTAACAACACTTGACCATACAGCTGAAACCTCATTAACACATGAGAGGCCTATCATGAAAGCACTGCTCGTGAAGAATATAATGACATCTAAAATAATCACTGTATTATTTAATAACTCATGTTTAAGTCGATAAAACGCCTTTGATTGATTAGTTGTTTCAAAAAGATATAAAAAGGATTTTTATGCACTATTAATTTAAAGCATGACGATTTCGATTTTAATTTTAAAGCTTTCCTCTTTTGACTTTTTAAAGTGTAAGTGTAGAAATTTGTTTTGATTTCTTTTAATCACATTCTATCTGTGTGTTTACCCATGAAGAATATTATAACATCTAAAATAACCACTGCATTATTTAAAATTTTAAAACTCTCATAATTTGATTATTCTTTCGATATTTGTACTTTATAGTTGGTGGTTTATTTGAGTCTCACGATTTTAATATTAATTTGCTAACTACTAAAGTTAAAGTCAGACATTATTTGATCTGCAGACAATTACATAATCTTTAACTCTACAAGATATACTGAAAATTGACTACTTCACCAGCTTTCTCTTTCCAGAATGCATTATAAATTTTCGATAAAAATTAAGTGATATACATATTTTAAAAATTTGTTAATTTATGAATTTTCATATTTTAAAAAAATACAAACTTCAAGTTTCGAAAAGCTTGCTGGATAACGCAATAAGGTATTCAATTTGGTCGGCCAGGTATCATATCATGGTCCTATAGTTACTGAAGTGTAAATTGTTTTTACAGTCAACCCATTCACATTGTCACAAAGACAGCTACATGAGCTGGCCTCTTCAACACCCTCTACCATTGTTAGGTTTTCTATTTATAGGCTTGGGTAAAGTATATTAAACCTGGCGAGCACTTCAGTTTTGTTCAGAGTAAGTGGGAACAAATCATAAAAGTATTGTAAAAGGCATTTGCAATAAACAACAGGTTATTCTTAAGCAATGACTTGAAATAACTAAAGAATCTCTTTAAAAAAATGGTGATGGCTTCGTGGTATTATCTAATTCTATTTTAACGTATATCAAAAGTATAATAATACGTTTTTGTCTACTAGTTTATTCTTCGTCTTTTTTTTTTCTATTTATCTCGGGGTCACTTTTTTGTTTATTAGAGTTATCCTAACAATTTAAATTATATGAAATTATTCATTTAAGTTATGGTACCAAATGACCCACAAGAAATTACAGAGTTATATCCCTTTGAGTAGGAAATGCGTGTTTTCTCTACTCCACCGAAACCATAAGAGATAGAAACATAGAACTTTTTCCAATGTCCTCAGAACACCTAGAGTGTTTTTCAATTTATTCATACCAAAAGGATTTGAGGCCACCTTCTACAGTTATTGCCTCTGAAAGTATTTAAATTTTTATTAAATCACAACCAACTATTTAAATATATATCACAGATACTTCTGACCACCTTGGATACGAGCGTCTACATTGGCCGATGAAAATGACATAAAGGAAAATGGTAAAGGTGAATTGAGAATCTCTTTATGAGTTTTTATATTTCATTTGTTGAGGGTGATATAGAAAACTGTTTCATAGATGTAGTAGGACGTCTAAAGACATTTTAGTTCCCTACCTGTTTCATCGGAAGGGACTTAAGCTTTCCTCTGCGTCCTTCAGTTCGCCCGTCTGTCTTTCCCACTTCAGTTTCTTCTGAACAGCTTTAAACTGTCAAAATATATATCAAATTTACACATTTGTAGCGTCTGGTTGACATATTTCCGAGAAAATTAATCCTTTATATTCCACTTTTTTAATGTTTGGGTTCGTTATCGGGTTCTGTTCTTATTGGATATACGAGGCCAGTATGTGGTCAGTATTGATATCTTGCGTTACTAGTCCATTCCTCTTATCATTTCTAAAAAACAAATAAATTATGTAAAATTGTTACTTTAATTGGCACTTTTGTTTTTGGATTATTACAATAGGTTTCATTATCGGGTTGCATAAAGCATAATATCTCGTTTACAACAGTTCTAAAATAGATGTATGCACCGAAGCTTCCACAGTATAGTACAAATCAGTAGGGGACGTGTATTGCTCTCAGAATGCTTTTAAATATAGCCCTAGTGCTCCTACCTTAAAAAAGTTGCACAGGTATTGCCCTATTGTACGAAATGCTTGTTACCGCTACTCCCCAGAAACCATAAGGATAGAGACTGTGATATTTTACCAATGTCTTCAGTACACATAAAGGGTTCTTCATTATATTTATACCGAAAAGATCTGAGGCCCCCTTTTAGTAGTTATTTCCCCTGAAAGTATTCAAATATCAATAACATCGCTTTAAACTGTTAAATATATATCAAAAGGACTTTGGGTCTTTAAAATGGGAGCGTCTACCCTGGTCGAACAATAAAAGTCAAGGTCTCGGTCTTTTTAAAAATCTTCATATCTTGAGAAATATAGAATTTTTGTAAAGTGTTCAATAGCTTGTTGGTCTGGGCAATAATGTATTTAATTTGGTCAGTCAGGTATCACATCATGGTCCTGTGGTTACTCAAGTGTAAATTGTTTTGACAGTCAACCCATTCATATTGTACAAAGAGAGCTAGCCTTTAGAACACTCTCGTTTATCGTTAGATTTTATATTTATAGCCATGTGTAAAGAATATTCACCTTGGGAGTACATCAGTTTTGTTCAAAGTAAGTAGGAACAAATCAGAAAAGTAACCGAAAGACATTTACGATAAACAACAGGGAGTTCTCAAAGCAACGGGTTGAAAAAAAAATGTAATTAATTGAAAAATGACAATACTGTAACAAACCGTGAATCGTCTCAAAAATCCATAAAACGAAATACAAATTCAAAGCAGAGCAACACGGACTTAGATAGAGGTAGGACCAGGTACCAATGAAGAGTGAGCATCCTCTGCTGACCGGTCTCATCCGCCGTCTGCTCTTTGTCGTAATGGGGAAACAAATCTAAATATTAGAATGAAAAACGTTAGTTAGCATGCAACCCAGTGGCAAATTGTAGTTGCTGACAAGGTCGTTGTATCGACCATAGAACTTACGAAAAGATGACTGTTGATAGTCCTGTTTAATCAACTTGTTTGTTTTAAAAAATGGTTGATGGATTCGTAGTTAGTTTCTCAATTTCACTAACGACATATATTACAAGTATAATGATATTAACTTATTAGGTTTGCTACTGACTGTTTACAGATGTTTGTAGCGTCGGTAAAGTCCCTTGAAGGTGAGGCTGAGTCTATGGACTTTACTGACCCAAAACATTGTAAACAGTCAGAAAAAAATACTTAATAAGTTTTTTGTTTTGTGGAGGACCGAAAGTGTGATATGTAAACAAAAAAAGATAATATGTAACAATTAAATTCATAGCTTAATTCTCTAATTTCGCTACCTTCCACCTCAGACGTCTGTGCAAACATGGATGCTATTGTAGGACCGTAATATTACGTCACGGGTTCACTCTAAATATTTTGGGGCTTAAACATTATATGTAAAGGTATGGTTGAACGTTTGAATATAAAATCAGCTCAAATAACGTTAGGTCTGGCATGTTGCTGTTTAAATTTTGACGCTCGCCGTGTTAAGAAATTTTTAAGGCTATCACGTGACACGATTCATCAAATGACATCAATTCATTCTAGTCCGAGGCAAAACGATAAGTTTTTATATACCTTATTAAGCGTTTTAGCAAGTGATTAAAACTATTAAGGTGGGAAGACCTCTAATTGTTCAAGAACAATTAGTATACTAGTTTTTCTTGTGACGCTTACACATAATTGAGCTCCATATTATCTTAAACAAATGTTACTTGTTCCATTTTAAGTAATTGTCCGAGCCTAACCAACAATAAAAGATTAATAATAAAAAAAACCCAGAAAAGGCATTGAGAAAAGTATTGATACGATTACATTTCTTGAGTATACAAACATCTAATCCAATAAATATATGCTTAAAAGAAAACTATTCTCCACAAGAATTATTAGCCGCTTTAATAAATAACCCAGGGACGCCGACGGATCAAACGAGAGAAGAAAACTGTTGTTTTCGTCCATAGCCCAACAACTGCAGCGTAAAGAAAAAAACAAATAAAATGTTTGAATTTCAATCACTTTATTACGAGTAATGGATTAGAAAAATTTTAGAAGATTGTCGGTGTAATCCTTTCAAGCAATTGATGACACCCTTATTAAATTCATCAAAGGAACGCGCAAATCTAAGACGCACTTTCAAGCGTTTTCTTCAATCTAGTGCATGTACATGAAAATAACTTAAAATCAAATACTTGCATGCAAGTTGGAAAGCAGAAGGTACACATTTAAAATTTATTTTGTATTTGTATAATATGTGTTTTTTTTACAACTCTAATTATTTTTCATTTTATCAGAGTAATTCGATATGATTGGCTAATAGCTTAATGGCTAATAGCCTAACAATTGTTGTAAACAAACTAAATACCTTTAATGTAGACCAATTCCCCGCAAATATGCACGTCAGTTTGATGAGCTTATAAAAAACTATGTAGATCTTATTTCTAATAACCAAGGAGAAAGTTTAGTATTATTCCGAAATAAATCATTAATATGCATAACCATATGATTAGATTATCGTTGCAACGTCGTTTTTTGATTGACTATACTTATTCATCTTTATAACTTGCCTACGTTACAATTCGACGTGCTATCTGATTTTATTGAATTTCACATGTTATCTTGTGATGTATAGGAAAAACTATATTGAACTGAACGGGTTTTTTTCTGACTGAATACTTGTGACGGTAAAATAACAGTTAAAGTATTATATTAAGATAGACAGCTGGGTTCCATTTCAGATTCTTTCAAGGCAGACTTTTTTCCCGAAGCTTAGAAAAAAAGTTCTTGCAGAATTGGAATCTTGCTGACTCCATCCATTGTATACCTAATTATCAACATGTTTCCTGATAACTATCAAGCTATTTAATTGTGAATATGATTTAGTTTGGATTTTGTCATGCACCGTATTTCTTATAAAACCAGAAATATCAATTAAAAGATTTATAAAGTAGTAGAGGGGTTTGTTCTGTAACTAGACAAATGAATTATTATAAGCCAACGTTTATTCGCGACGACATTTATTAGCGATTAACTGGACACAAACTGGTTTGCAATGACAAATTTTCGCGAATAAACCGTATAAAAATCTGTGTTGTTATCACAACTATACGACAAGGGCTGAGTCGTGGCGGGGAATATTCGCGACGACGATGTTCTCGCGAAAATCGTTAAAATGTCTCGCTCACAAAATAAAAATTTGTAAACAGTTTACAACTATTTTAATAGTTTATTAGTGTTCTCTTTACTTTAACGATAATGTTATATCATGTTATTTTTTAGTTTGCCATGCCCTTGCTAGTACCACCATTTTACCCTCAAGTACGTTTAATGCATCGATATATGATGCCATGACTTCGAGAACGGATTATCTTTTTCAGAAGCAGACGAAGATGGTCTCGTATATATCAATCTCTTTTTATCGGGAATGTCTATAAACCTTGCTAACATATCGTTTGAAATAAATAAGACACACAACGTCACTGTGCTTTTGTTTAATACAGAAGCTCATGAAATGAAACTGGTGAGTAAATATTCTTGTTCAAGTGGATCCTCTTTTAAATCTTTAAAAATAAAAAATGATCTCGTGTTACATGTATGAAGTGTCTGTAAAAAACGTATGGCGATTTTAATTCATTTTTTAAATAGAATGTTACATATAGGATTAATGTGAAGACAGTAGATAATATTTTTCACCTTTTAGCTCACATAAATCAACTATCAAGAGAGCTTTTTAAATAATATTTATTTTTCTTCTTTTTTTTCGCAATGATCCGTTCTTGTTTTTCCGTCTGTCTGTCTGTTAGATTTTATTTTTGGGTACATTTTTTTTTATACCTAGAACCAATGAGTAAATTTAACTCAAACTTTACGTAAATTGTTTTTATGGGTGGTTGATTTTAAAACTTTAAAGCTAAGTAGAATCCGTTTCTTTAAGTTGATAATTAAGCCTGTAGGTTAAGGCAACTTAAAGGTTAATGATCGTCAATTTGAATTTTCTTTTTAACAATTGTTTATTTTTCTTATGAAAACGATAGTAGTAAGGTATATAGTCTGGGGTCTCTTTGGGGTCAATGACGTCACGGCCACGTCACATCCCACGGCCACGTCACATCCCACAAAAACACCGTCTGGGGTCACCCATCCCACAAAACCGTCTGAGGTCACTTTCCCACAAAACTGTCTGGGGTCACCCATCTAGGTCATTCACCCAATCAGACCACCTGGAAATACAAACTATAGTTCGAATCCATTTTTAAGTCATCCCCACTTTTATAAAAATTTTGGGGTCACCTTGCACTTTTGTTTAAGGAGAAGGGGTTAATTGTACTTGTCAAAAAAGAATTTAGACATCTAAAAACTTTTCTGATTATCTTTGTTTGCAACTAAGAGGTTATATGTCCAAAACTATATAAAGTCCAAGTTTTCTCACATTTTCTCAGTTCAATCTCGGCATTCACAAGAACACACCACCTTGTTCTAGTAAGTTATTTGAAGTATTTCTTGTTATCACATTGATACTATTGTGATAAATTTTCGATACAAAAAGTAAGAACATTTTAAAAACTGCTTGATCAAAAATTTTAATTTGATATCAATAATTAAAATGTACATGATCTTATAAGTATTATAAATCTGGACACATTATAAATAAGTTGAATGTACAAAAAAATTATTTTCGCAAAGAAAAATGACATATTTCAGTTATATAAATTGATCACAAAACTGTACAAACTTTACCAGCACTGATTCAACCAGTTCCAATACACCCTATAAAATACCCCTGTATTAAAGGATATTGGGGTGCCCTCAGAAATACCACGTATGGAAAATTGTCTTTACTTCCAGTTTTTTATGTAGTCTGAAATATAATTTACAAGCATTGCCGTCTGCAGAAGATCGACGCGCACAGAATTTACTAGTTCCAAAAGCGCACTCAGCTCCTTTTTCAAAGGGTATTGCGCGCTTTCAGATGTCGTTGATGCTGTTGTTGATGAGGGAAGTAAATTAAAATCGGTTGTCGGGAGAAACTGAGCAGTCAAAGGCGGGATATACCCTGGTGACGCTGGGCTATACCCTGGTGACGCTGGGCTGTACCCTGGTGACGCTGGGCTGTGTTTTGGTGCCACCAGGGTAGATCTTGTACGCTTTTCAAGCGCCTCGTACTTGTTAGGGTTTTCCTGTCTGCAACAATAGAATAAAGATAAAGTATCTAAACATGTAAACTTAGACTTTAAATCTTTCAACAAATATTAATAGCCCATTACTTTTGCTTTAGCAGAGATTTAAATATATTTTTAGAATTTTAATTGGAGTGAGTAATAATTAAATCATATTGTTTATTTCACTGAATAAGACCACTTTACCTTAATGTCATTATTTGGGGGTCTTCTTGACTCCTCTGTTGGGAAAACCCTTCAGATTTTCTCGCCAGTTTCCTAAAGATTTTTTAAAACAGCAAGTTGAATTTCAATTAATAATTATACATTCTATAAAACTCCGTATTTGATGTTAAAACAATTTGAGAATGCAACAATAAAAGACGTTTAATAAAACCAAGTTTGAAATAAATAAAAAAGTTAGTTGACGAGAGAGAGAGAGAGATAGAGGGAGAGAGAGAGAGAGGTTTTCTAAAATGTAAGAAAAGATTACCTCCTCGAAATAATAAGCGAGTCTTCCGCCTCGCTTAATTTTCTCTTTTTTGACCCATCGAAAGTTTGACTTTGGTCAACTGGGGAATTTCTATTTAAAGAGAAGGTTTTATGAATACTCTTTTTAGTAAAGAAAATTAAAGATTGTACATAACATACAATGGATTTGTAATTATCATTATTCACGGTTAGTGTTTATAAATATCCTTTGAAAAATGTCTCTTTATCAATTTGCGAAATATATTTTTTTTTACTAATGTTTAATTTGAAAAAGGACAAACTTACCCCGAATCAAATATTACTGAAAAATCGCGTCCTAGCTGCAACCATTCCTCTTCGAAATCTTGAAGACTTCGGGAGGGTGAAGAGGTACGCCTCTGATCCCTGGAAAGACGAAATTCAAAGAAAGATAACTCATGTTCTATATACGTTTATGTTTTCACACTTTGCGATGTTTTTTGTAGTTGACATTCTTAAAAAGTTGCTTGACGATAAAATTTTCAGCAATGTTTTATTAACTTTTGAATTTGAAAACACATACGGGGTATTAACCTTACAATAAATACATGTATCTGGTCCCTGTTTTCAAGAATTTATGACCCAAACCAAATTTCGCAATTCATGTTATTCTTTACATTGATTAAATTGTGATTTTAATGTATAAATTATCAATCAAAAGAATTTAATTATGTGATATTAAGTTAGAATAAAATCCATTCAGTCGACATCTTTGTTATATTTATTCAGAGACCCTAAATCAACTATTAGTTTAAAGATACATATATTAGTAAAATTCATTAACAAAATTAAGCAAAGTTAGATTTAAATTACAAGATGTATATCTAAAAAATAATACTTACTGGAAAATTAAGAATTCTTCTGCCATCCTTGCTGCTTTGACTGGATTTCTTTAGTCAATAGTTAATTTTACATTAAACTCCTTCTATTTATACTCTGTGGGTGGATTGAAAATGTTACATGTACTTTAGGACAATTTTCTTTTAAATTCAAAATATTTTAAATTGTGTGGGAATTGGAAAATTTGGTTTCTTGTCTCAAGTAATTTTTAATCAGGGACGCATGATCTTGTTTGATTAGAAGCGGTCTTTTATGTACTTTTAAAACTACCGCAATTTTTTCCACGGCTGCGCATAAAATACATTGTATATCCTGAACACGTGTAAGTAATGTGATAAGACTGTGTCCAGCTTCAGCATTTTACTAAGAATTAAGTTCGAGTTACATAAGCACATGGATGACCTGAATAATTTAACCATTCCCATCCTGTCGATTTTATTTTGATCTTTAATCTATTTAAGTAGAATTTAACGCTTTAATTGTATTTTATTTACTCTAATTGGAACATTTCACACGTGGTTTACGCACGCGGTCTGGTATTCTGGCATGCTACAGCTGTTGACCTAAAATATAAATTGTTTTGTGTTCTCCGACGTACAATCACTCTGATAATTTTAAAGTACAGGCCATGTTTTGTCGATCTAATGTTTAATTTAATAAAAAAAAACGGTAATGGTCATACGGATAAACTAATCAATGGTTTTAAAAATACAACATCATCCCATGAATATTGCATCTAATTAATGTGTCCTTTCCCCTGCAATTAGTTATGTACAGAATTTCGGAACCGTGTACAGACCAATTAACATATGACGGGTGTGCTCTACAGAAAAGTGTACATAATATACATGTACCACACCACACGCCCTAAATGTGGGTTTTTTCTTGTCATCACTACGAATGACCGAAATATTTTATAGTCAGCATGAATTAATGAAGTACATGTATGTTATTTCAAATTATTTTACCGCAAACAGGCTCCAATATCCGTCATCATTTGATTACACTGTATATGAGGGTTGCTCTCTCTCTCTCTCTCTCTCTCTCTCTCTCTCTCTCTCTCTCTCTCTCTCTCTCTCTCTCTCAAGTTTAGACCAGTCAGAAACGTCAGAAGAGATTAACTTCAAACTGTACATGTATCTTTAAAATAAAATAATGTGTTTTGAGGGTGGAACGTACCCTGCCCTTATGGTGAAACCCTCCCTTTTTTACAAATGTCCCTGGATTCCCAACATGTGCAGGGTTTGTGACATTACACATTACTCAAACTCAGAACCATATTAGGAATGTCAAAGGTCGCACGTGAAATTATTTTTCGCGCCACACGTTAGATCGGCCCGGATCATCAAGAGGTGAGCATGGTGAGGATGAATTCCGTCGTTTTTTTAATGTGCCTTTGTAACATTATTTCTTTCGTGGCCGGGGATAAGAGGAAAGTGGTCCATTGCACCGTTCCGTGTACACACATAACGGTAAATTCTAAAGAAGTAAGGGATGTTTTTGTCACATCATGTGTTCTCAATCGAGTCTTCGTCAATGGTGATGCAAGTCAAGTGCGAATATTTGCCCTAAAGGATAAGAAAGTGTGTGGTAAGTGATTTAACTTTAGAACACAATAAATTTTACTGTTGGATCCACCACCACAACCTTAAGTTCTTTTCATTTTGTATATACATCGGGCGCATCATGCTCGGTTATACCGAGATCATAGGTGGCGCTGCGGTTTGTTATCATAATAATATGTCCACGATGTGTATATGTATTTCATACCCATGTTTTCTTCCTTGTTTCTCCAAACATTTAAATGAAAATGATTGCAATAGAAGCCCAAAGAACAAAATCGAGAGAAGTCGAAAGAAAATTCCCGGGAATTTCGTAATTGCAGATAAAAATCGTTTAAAAATCCATATGGTATTTCTCGAGAAAAACGACTAAGATGTTGGTCAGTGTCATATGGCAAGAGACGTAACCCTTCTTTCCGTAACCAACTGCAAGTAGTCACTACTAGTCATGAAATTGTTTCTTTATATAAGGCTACGTATATTATTATTTCTGTGGCAATATAGGTTTATATAATGAATAACTCGATTGTTTATGAAAAATTAAAAAATCATATTTCATGTAATTTAATTATTCTTTATTAATATAACTATTAATGATTTGCAGCAATCTTCTATGTTTTATATTGTTATGTTATGTTCAACATATTACATGTAAGTAGATAATAAAGATGAAATAGGTATTCAAGTAGAATTTCATAAACACGAAAAAAAACGTTGGTTAAAATCCATAGGGTAGGTGTCTTTAATCCTAAATATACACTATGTAATATTTAAACCACTTACTCTTTCTTTAATATTCTTCATGAGCATAGGTAATGAAGTGTGTAAAAACACTTATGAGGCGTTTACTCCCAGGAAAATATGTCTTTAATTATGAAAAGCAATTTCTTACCTTCTTAAAAAACAAAGGAAGAAAAAAATACCTTTAAGTATGTCGACACAACTGTTATTTTACCACTTTGCATTTACAGAGCCGTTCACCATCAAGATGACAAGGACCCAGTCCCCTTCAAAATGGAGTGCAGGTCAGTTGTGTGTTTTATTTAAATCTCTGCATAATTTTTTTTGGTCAATTAATGTAAAATATTTTTAAGTTGCTAATTCCAAATTCTTGTAAATGGTAAGTCATGCCTCATTATTAAAATTCAGCTACATATTGTAGGTATGTCCACCACCCTGGCACCCCAGGTTCCAAGAAAAGTGGAGGACGTCTTGGATAAATCCGAAGTTTCTGGTTTGTAAATATTTGTTGTAGTTTAGTTATAAATATGTTTCGACAGTGAGAAATTTTAACTTGCGTGGCAAATGAAGGGTGTTAAAGGACCCTTGTACTCCCAGGAAAATTTGCAGTGAATTATGATAGTAAATTCTTATTTCCATGAAAATATAAAAGAAGAAAAACAGGTATATAAATATAAAACACAACTGTCATTTTACCAATTTGCATTTACAGAACCGTTCACCATGAAGGAGACGACAAGGACCTGGTCCCCTTCAAAATGGAGTACAGGTCAGTTGTGTTTGTTTATTTTAAGGTGTGTTTTTTATTCAAAGTCTCTGCATTAACTTTTTTTGTCAATTAATGTAAAATATTTTTTAAGTTGCAAATACCAAATTCTTGTAAATGGTAAGTCATGTCTTATTATTAAAATTCAGCTACATAATGTAGGTATTTCCATCACTCCGGCACCCCAGGTCCCCAGAAAAGTAGAGGACATCGTGAATGAATACGAAGTTCCTGGTTTGTATACATTTATTGCAGTTAAGTTATAAGTATGTTTCGATTGTAAGTGAGAAATTTTAGCTTTCAATGTTGATGAAATGTGTTAAAAGACCCTTGTACTCCCAGGAAAATTTGCAGTGAATTATGATAGTAAATTCTTATTTCCTTGAGAATATAAAGGAAGAAAAGCAGGTATGTGAACACAATTGTCAATTTTACCAATTTCCATTTACAGAGCTGTTCACCACCAAGGAGATGACAGGGACCCGGTCCCCTTCAAAATGGAGTGCAGGTCAGTTGTGTTTTTTATTTAAATCTCTGTATAAACTTTTTTCACAATTAATGTAAAATATTTTTAAGTTGCTAATTCCAAATTCTTGTAAATGGTAAGTCATGCCTCATTATTAAAATTCAGCTACATATTGTAGGTATGTCCACCACCCTGGCACCCCAGGTTCCAAGAAAAGTGGAGGACGTCTTGGATAAATCCGAAGTTTCTGGTTTGTAAATATTTGTTGTAGTTTAGTTATAAATATGTTTCATTTACTGTGCACACTATATTTGATAAAAATCAAATTGTTTAAGGTAAAAGTGAAGGTATGACAGCAAAAATTCCAGTCTTGTAAATTACTTTTTAAAAAATTGAAGAAATATTATGGAAATGGAAGTCCTTTGAGATCAGAATTTTTAAATTGGGTGTAAGTTGAATCAAGAGATGAAGGCGATTATAATGATATATTTGATGTATTACACTCTGTTTAATTTAATTTTAATCTCTTTTTGTTCTTCATCAGGAGTATTAGCATGGGGAACAGTGACCACTATTGCCCTTATTCTCATTATTGTTAAGAGATTGCTGAGAACAGGTTGTAAGTGCACCTGCGAAAGGAGAAGATATAGAAATCCAGGTGATGTTGAGGACCCTACAACACAGACTCGGACCGTACCTCCCACCGAACACCATTCTACGAGTCTGGAGACAATAGCAGTACATCTGCACACACCCCCCTCCCAGGCTACAACCCCTGAAACGAGCCCATTGGCATCTACTCCAGATACCATCGTGAAAGCACTACAGGTGCTATCTTCAGCAGAATTTGAAACTTTGGTGGACACTCCACGTTCAACAGCACCACTCATAAATTCCCCTGCAGATGATCATGTATCATCCAACACCAGATCAAAGACCAGGGCCAAAAGAAAGTTGTAATTAAGATTTTAGGAAACCTTTTTTCCCCTACAACTTTGGGATTGAACTGTTTTCTTTTTTTTTCTTAAAAATTAAGCTGTATTGATTATTTTGACACCTTAATGTTTAAAGGTCAACTTGTGAATTTTGATTTAATTTTGATATTTTACACAAGGGGAACAACTTTTATTTTATCAAACTCGGGTATTTTAAGCAAACTGTACTATGATATTTCACGTATGCATACCAATTTTATTTTTTTTGTTTTAAACAAGTTACCTTTGTAGTTTGTGGTGATTCAGAGTCTTAGAATATACATGTGGTTGTGCAGGTACACATGGATTTAAGGGGTTTTTGCATTTTTTATTTTAGATTTGTGGAAAAGATTGTACTGTTGCACCTTTTTTTTCCAATGAAGGATGATTTTTATTTTATGGAAGCTAGGTCTAGGAAATTTTTTTTTATATTTTTCTCAGAAGCAAAATTTGTGCTTTATGATATTAGAGATTTTGGAACAGGTTTGTGCGGGCCAACATGAATGATGGGGATTATTGCACTGTTTATTTTAATTCAGTGGAAAGTTGTGTTGTAACACATTTTTTTTCATTTTATATGTTAGCAAGGTCTAGAAAAAAATATTTTTTTGTTTCTGCATTCCAAGCAGGCTTTAATTTATGTCTACCTCAAATTTTTCTTCTTTTTCTGAAGATTTCAATATTCAGTTGTTTTTGCTTAAATATTAATGTCACAGAAATGCTTTAATGTGCTATTTTCTTTTATTATCAAAGCTTCTTTGTTGTTTTGTTTAGAAAAGTCCAAGGAAAAGAATAAAAGCTTACCTACTTACCTCATTTTTTATCAGACTGAAAGCAGAAACTTTTTTTTTTCTAGAACTGATTTACAAGAGGAATAACTTGTGTTATTTGCTGAAGATTTGTGGAAAAGGTTGTACTGTTGCACCTTTTTTTCCATGAAGGATGATTTTTATTTCATGGAACAAGTTTGTGCGGGCCAACATGAATGATTGGGATTATTGCACTGTTTATTTTAATTCAGTGGAAAGTTGTGTTGTAACACATTTTTTTTTTATTTTATATGTTAGCAAGGTCTAGAAAAAAATATTTTTTTGTTTCTGCATTCCAAGCTGGCTTTAATTTATGTCTACCTCAAATTTTTCTTCTTTTCTGAAGATTTCAATTTTCAGTTGTTTTTGCTTAAATATTAATGTCACAGAAATGCTTTAATGTGCTATTTTCTTTTATTATCAGAGCTTCTTTGTTGTTTTGTTTAGAGAAGTCCAAGGAAAAAATAAAAGCTTACCTACTTACCTCATTTTTTATCAGACTGAAAGCAGAAACTTTTTTTTTTCTAGAACTGATTTACAAGAGGAATATCTTGTGGTATATGATGACACCTTTATTTTTGCTGTTTAGTGCAGTAAGCATTAATATTTTTTCAATGGAGTAAAGTTTTGTTATTTGTTTCTTTATATTCAACTTCCTTATTTGATATTTTTTTTAACTAATTTTGGAAAAATGCTTTTTACATTTTTGTTGTTCTTTTTTCCTTTTAAGTTTATGGCTAACAAAAGGGGTATTGCTTGTATTTATTTTCCTAAATTCGAGTATTTAAACTACAGCATTTTGTATATCCATAGAAATGTAAGAAAAAAAAGTCATTCATTCTTGTTTGTACAATTATACTGGAAACATTTTGTCATACTCTCTTTCAGAAACAAATGTTACAATTTTTATTCATTTGTTCTTTTTATGAATACTTGGGTTTAGAAAAACAAATGTGAATACTAAACAGTTGTTTTGATTAAAGTAATTAAATTTAAACAGACTTGTATTTTTTTCTATGCATTAGATAGACTTAAAGGGGGATGATCACAATTTGAGCTGAAGTTTGGAAAATTTTTATTCTTTTAGTCCAGATTGTGACCATGCCCCTTTATGTTGTCCGGTTGATCAGAACTCCAACGTGTTACTTCTGAAGTCCTTAATCAAGAATTAAATAAGAACATTTAAGATCCTTTATCAGATGATGTACCAACATGATTAATCATAATTTTGTACTTGACATTTTTTTTAAATGCCCCCCCCCCCCACTCCCCAATATCATATGATAAGAAACTTGATATTTGGTTAGTCAGAACTGCATTTGTTAAACTTTAAAACTGCTAAGACAAGTTTTTATTTTGAAAATCTCTTGATTAAATATATGATTCACGAACATAATTTATCATAATTGTGTATTCTTGCAGTATAGAGATGTCATCCAACAGTCTGTTAAAAGAAATCCTAGACTCCTTAACGGACGTTGACACTATCAATTTATTTGCTGCAGCCAACGGTCTAACCGGTGACACTGAGGTCGAGAACCGAATAAAGGAACTTGAATGGAATGGACATATAGATAATTTATGGAATGAACTTCTTTTTGACCTGGACCCTATATGTAAGAAACCGAGACAATCGCTTGACAATGACCAGCCGTCTACTAGCATTCAGGTTGGGGGTGGGGATGATGAAGCCGATAAATCTTATTTTATATGGAAAAGGGAAACTCGGACGTATAAAAAGAATCTGGCCCGTGACACGACCTTTAAGGTAAAGTTCAATGACCAGTGGAGGGGAGAGAAATTAATAGATATTTATGACAAATTACATGATATGTTCAGCGACGTATTGTCAAGGGCCAGAGGACAAGATGCCGATTTAGGGAGGGTGGTGTTAAGTCACCCCAATTTAAACAACCCCATTGTCGTCCCATTACAATCATGGGAAAATCTCAATGCCGATACGGTGATGTCGGAGATTACCAAGGTGCTTAACTCTAACGAAACGATTCCCGTTGACGAACATTTACTCGTCACTGTAGGGTCAATTGACTTGCCAAAGGGTGGGAGCTGGAGTGGAAATAAGTTACCGGTTACGTCACTTTTTGGGCCAAATAATTCTCTGAAAAAAAAGAAATCCGTTTTGTATGTCGAAAATGACAACAATCTCTGTTTACCCATTGCCATAGGTCTCTGTTTCATGAAAACCTGTAAAAAGGTAAATGCCGAGACGTGGTCTCGTTTAACAGGAAACGACTCCGGTGTCAGGATGGATCACGTGATTCAGCACAGAACCGTTCCCAGACACTATTATGGTAATTTGCTTAAAAAATCACGTAAAAAATATCAGACGGAAATGGCGATTTGGCTGTGTGAAAAAGCAGGCGTACCTGTTGACAGATATCTAGGGTTGAATGATATCGAACCTTTCGAAACCCTGCTGAATGTGAGTATCAATGTGGTGTCGTCCCGAGTAGGAAACAAATTCGTGCGAGTTACAAAAGAGGACACGGGGCTAACATGTCTTTATTTGTATCACGTGGAAACAGAAAACGAGAAACATTGGCATGGTATTGGAAGGATACAGGGGTTCTTTAATGCGGCTTATTTTTGCCATACGTGTTTGAAACCTTACAAAAACAAATATTCACATACTTGTGCGACTTCTTGTGACGTGTGTCTACACGATAACTGTCCCGAGTCGGAAGCGCAGGTTGGATGTCCGTCTTGCGGTCGTGTCTGTCGTTCACTCGCCTGCTTTGAAAGACACAAAGTCGGTAAAATGGTACGCAAAGACAAGTCACCCCCTGCTTGTGAACTGTGGCATCAGTGTAAGAAATGTCGCGTTAAACTGTCAACTGCTAAACGCAACCCAAAGCTACACATCTGTGGCGAGTGGCTGTGTTCCAGTTGTTCCGAATTCTACGTAGGGACACACCTTTGTTATCAAAAAGCATACCAATCGGATCCGGAAAAAGCGAAAAAGAAATTTATTTTTTATGATTTTGAGACGCGTCAGGACGACATTTTTCAATGCGATCAAGGATATATCCCATCTTTCATCAGATGTCGAGAATGTGCCAAGAAGGAACAACAGTGTGCAAGTTGCAGAATGTGTCAAAATTGTAGGGATCCGTCTTGCGGACTGCAACAACATAAAGTTAATTTTGCAGTCTTGCAGACGTCTTGTCATGCGTGTGAAAAAAACGAGTTGAAAAAAGATTCAAAATGTAGTCAATGTGGCGCACGCTGCGCAAGATGCTCTCAAATGAAAAAATCAGAATTCGTTCGCCCTCCCTGTTCCGATACTTGTGGTCACCGAGAACTGATCTTTCGCGGCGAAAACGCTACACAACAGTTTTGTGCCTACATTACTCAGCCACACGTCAAGAATACGATTTTAATCGCACATAACGCCAAAAGTTTCGACTTGTATCCCATATTAGAGGTACTCATTGACCGACATTCGATTCGTCCAGATAAAATCATTTACAATGGTTCCAAAATAATGTACATGCACATCGCCAAGAAACTCAATCTCACATTCTTGGATTCGTTAAATTTCCTTCCCATGAAATTAGCAAAGATCCCAGAAGCGTTTGGACTAGAGGAACTCAGCAAGGGATTCTTTCCTCATTTTTTTAATACGAAAGAACATCAGCATTACGTGGGTCCCTATCCCGCTCTAGAATACCACGGATATAATTTCATGTCATCGGGAGAGAGGAAAAAATTGGTCACGTGGCATGCAAGTAAGAGTTCGGAAGTATTTAACTTTCAAGAAGAGATGTTAAGATACTGTCGCTCGGACGTAGACATCTTAAGAAGGGGTTGCATGGCGTTTCGAAATACTGTTCTTCAAGCCACGACAATTGAAACGTCAAACGTTCGACCCGATGGAACCATATCTAAGACCATTAGAGATGGTGTAGACCCCTTTGATTACGTAACAATTGCTAGTGTTTGCATGGGTATTTATAAAACTTTATTTCTTAAACACAACACCGAAGTAGAAATCACAAAAGACCAGACATCTACCTGGCATACGTTGGACAAGTTTGAAGGGGTACAAGGGGTGTGGGTTGATGACGATTGGATTGCGCTTAGTGATCTGGAAAAGGAGGAAAATACGGAAGTCGGAAAACAACGATTGACGAGTCCCATTGCGGTCGTACCTTCTCAAGGATATGTCAGCAAGGACAATTATAGTAAAATATCTATTCAATGGTTAGAATGGCTCATGCAACGAAGTCGACAACGAGGTACACCTGTGCATATCCGCCATGCTCTCAATGGAGGAGAATACCACGTACCAGACACCAATTATCGATGTGACGGTTTTGTCGAGAATCCTCAGGGGAAAGGCACTATCTACGAATTTTATGGTAAGACATTTTACTCTTCGTTTGGAAAAATGTTGGTTTTGAATTTGCCCCTCCCTTTCCCCTAACAGAGGGGGGGGGGAGGGGGCGGCGGCGGCCAATCATTAAAAAAAACATGTTTTATACATCTTAGTGTGTGTGTGTGTGTGTTTGTAGGTTGTGTGTACCATGGATGTCCGGATTGCTTCCAACAGGACCGATCTGATGTCAGACACCCTGCGACGAACCAGACGTTAGACGAACTCTTCAAGATGACCAAAAAGCGAGAACGAGAACTCAAAGAGCTTGGATACAGGCTGGTCGTCGTATGGGAGCACCAGTTTCGATATCAGCTGACAAAAAACACAGAATTGCAACAATTTGTCTCTACGTTGGATTTGCAAGATAGACTGGATCCTCGTGAAAGTTTTTTTGGTGGTCGCACTAATGCCATAAAACTTCATTATAAAGCTCAAGAGGACGAAACGATTCAGTATTACGATTTCACCCGTCTCTACCCTTGGACAAATAAATATTGTCGTTATCCTGTGGGTCATCCGACCATTATCACGGATAATTTTCAGGACATGTCAAATTATTTCGGTCTTGCCAAAATCAAAGTCCTACCTCCTAGTACATTGTACCATCCCGTGCTTCCGTACCGATCCCAAGGAAAACTGAAGTTTCCTTTGTGCCGAAAGTGTGCGGACGCTGAAAATCAGCATGATTGTGTCTGTTCTATAGAGGAAAGAGCCATCATAGGCACTTGGTGTACCCCCGAAATCCAAATGGCAGTGCAAAAAGGGTACAAAATTTTAGAAATTTATGAAATCTATCATTTTGAGCAATCGTCCCAATATAACACTTTGTCTGGTGAGGGGGGTTTGTTTGCAAACTACGTCAATACGTTCCTGAAAATTAAACAAGAGGCCTCGGGATTTCCTCCCGAGTGTGACACCGAAGAGTCGAAACGAAAATACATTCAACGATACAAAGAAAAAGAGGGTATAGATTTAGAGTATGAAAAGATTCAGACGAATCCAGGTCTGCGCTGTTTAGCCAAACTCTGTCTCAATAGTTTTGGGGGAAAGTTTGGTCAGAGGCTTAGCATGAAGCAATCCTTGTTTTTTCACGAATCCGAAACTGATAAATTTTTTTCAGATTCTGTCAGATCCCACGAAAGTCCCTCACAATTTTCACATTGTTTCCAGGGACACTCTTCAATTTGAGTGGAGTAACCATCCCATGTTCATGCCTCCGGATTGCAAAACAAACATATTTCTAGCAAGTTTCACTACTGCGCATGCGCGGCTGCGACTTTATAATGTATTAGATCGATTAGACGAAAATGTTTTGTATTTCGACACAGATAGTGTTATTTTCAGAACGAAAAAGTCGGATGACTTGCATTATTTGCCTATTGGAAATTATTTAGGGGAATTAACCAACGAGATCAAACCAGAAGATGGTCATATAGTGGAATTCGTATCTGGGGGCCCCAAAAATTATGCTTATCGCACACTCTCGGGTAAGGAAGAATGTAAAGTTCGCGGGTTTACATTAAATTGGACCAACTCTAAAATGATCAATTTTGAAGCTATTAAATCTTTAATTTGCACAAGACAGGATAAACAAATTGAAATTACCAATCCATGTAAAATATCCAGGGGATAGTCGAAAAAGAAAATTATTAAACCGTGTAGAAACCAAACGTTATCAAATGGTGTACACCAAAAGGAGAATTCTACCCAATCTAGATACGCTGCCATTTGGATTTTGTTAAAACCATGAAAATAAAGATGTACATTTTTAATACCCGTTTTTATTATAAAACTCGCATTACAATTCAATGTATTTGTTATCATTTACAATAACATGCATTACAGTATATACAATAAAATTAGTTTGTAAAAGAGCAGTCTTTTTCTTCAAATTTAACCCTCAGTACGTAAGCCAGGGAATGTGTTTCTTGCGTCGTTTCATGGGCACACCAGGAGGTTTTCCTATTGTTTGAGTTCTACTGACGTAACCACTCCCTGTCTGTGAGGTGCCATTAATTGATTCACTCAGCGTTGTATCGGTAAAGGTCTTTTCATACATTTTTTTTTTCATCCTTGTCGTCATTCATTGTGTCTGGTTTAACAGGCTCCTCTTTGTCCTCGATTTTTTTGAGAAGGATTTCGTATTTTAATTTAGGTACTAGTATCATTTCTCTCGCCATTTTTGTTTATATGATGAACAATTGGTTTCAGTAACAGTGATACTAATGGTAGATGTTTTAATAAAATCCCACGTTTCTGTTTCGTACTGACTTCTCTTGAGCCAAGTGATCGAATGTACGATTGGTAAGGTTTCAACTTATTTATATCCTTCTTAGTGAGAGGAAAAGTTCCCGTGTAGATATTTAGGGATATTTCACCGATAACATCGTATTGTTCACTAGTCAAAGACTTTACAATCAATTTTTGTTGAGAGCTGTTTGCACTTAGCATAAAGTGTATAAATGCTCTCTGCTTCCGTATTCTTTGATTCATTTTTGCAATATGAGCAAATTGTGACCAAGTACATTTATTTATAGGGGTAGATAAATAACCATGTCCTCCCCAGGCAAAATGTGAGATCGCAGTTGGTAATCTTTGTTCTGGGTAGGTTCTAAACACACATGCAAATAGCCAAAATTTGGACGTGTTGCAGCTTCGTATGCTGCTTTAAAATATTGTACATATCCTGGTAATATTTGTGACCCGAAGGTGATAATCTGGCGAGAATCACGGTAATTCTTAAATAAAATCACATTTAGGCAGTTCAAGGATATGGTCCTGGCATATTTTCCAGGAGGGTACAAATTTTGAGAAAGCATTACGGTGGTAACGTTACGGTGATGAGAAGTCACAGTAAATAAATGTACACAATCTTGAGATTGCGCAACTTGCAGCATGAGATCGTCCAGTACAACTATCGTGTGGTTTACACCCTCTGTATACTGTTCTATATCTTCCTTTGAGGGCAATCCTTGATGAAGAATAAGTCTCGGTATGCTTGACATCATTTCGTCAAACATGGGCTGATGTTCAGAATAAGCATAGATAATTTTATCTACAGGAGTAGAAAACATATCATCTGCATTTTGCAAGAGTCGTTTAGTAAAATGTGTCTTTCCGCTTTGCGTACTACCGCATACTAAAATTGTTGTAGGTGCTGAAAATGGTAGCAATGATTTCGTTTTCCACCATTCGCTTTGTGATTCCATGTTTCTCTTTCCTGTACCAAATCTCTAATGACTTCACTTGTAAAACTGTACAAGTATTTATAAGAAGTCATCAATGCAATAAATCATGTTTATTGATTCAAAAATTCATGTACAAAACTACGTACAAAGTCATCATTCAGTTGAATGTTATTGGAAAATAAAGCATAAATGCTCGACAAAGACATTTTAAGACAAAATCTAGATATTAAAGATACAAGTACATAAAGCCCACACAAATCCGAATAGGAAGGTTGAAGTTGTTTACATCTAAAGTTGCAATGTGTACTATTCTTATAAATAAAGTTCTCGATCTCGTGGTAATTTCCAAGTGGTTTCCCTAGACTGTCAAAAAAGTCGGCCTCTGAGGAACTGTGTATGGTTACAGCGACCCAGTGTTCTCCTGGAAATGGCAAAGGCTGTGTATTGATGATGAAGGCAGAAGGGTAACAAGTCACAACTTCCGGTAAGGTATTACTGGCATATACTCCTTTTACAAATCTTTTTAAGATTGGTTCCCTATGCACAAAATCAAGGAGCTGTTTTGAGTTCATGGTTGAATGTAATTGATGTCCCGGGTCTTGTCCACTTCTAGTAAAGAGGAAAAGGTGGCAAATACCAAAACGTTGGCAGCTTTTGTTGTTGCTTCTTTGAACTTAAGTTCGAGTCTGGTGTTTCCTCTTCTTATCAGATTTAAATATTCTTCACCGAACCCGCAGGGGTCTATAGAAAAGACAAATAGCGAGTATCCACTTCCAAAGTTGTCTCGAGTAATTACTAAACCGGCGTCCTGATTCCATTTTCCAGAAGCCTCAAACAGCCGGGCATATGCTGTCGAATAATGCCCTGCCGTAAAATCGGTTTTTAAGGGTCTTCCTGGGACGCTTTCTCCGTTCACGTATATCCCTACATCTGTTAAACCAAAATGCTCGAAATTAAACGGATTTGTTGTGTAATCTCCATTTACAGCTTTCTGATCTACCAAACCTACAACAATACGGTCGGGTACTGCCTGAGGGAAAATGTTATCCCAGTAAAATTCGGTAGACCCTTTAGGAATGGTGTTCATTTTTAATTCATTTCTTGAGATGGTGTATTTCACAGGGGTAGACTCTATCTGTTGACTATGGTTCAACAGAACACCAGGATCTACTCGCACTTTGGCAACTTTGTACACAACATCCAGTAATTCTAGTTTGTAAGCCGGAGAGTCCTGTGCTGATATTATTACGAAAGGTGCACTAGATCTGAACAGCTTGATGTAGATATCTACGCCATTGATCAGGTATTTGTCGATATCAAAAATATCCTCCATTAGGTTACCCTCCAGTTCAAATACTTGACTTTCTTGTGTATAGCCATAGCGCAAAACTAGCCCAGCATTGCCTCCATTGTAGGCGTTCGCGTCACCCATAGATCCCTCGTCCTTAAAAAACAGCTCGGACTGTTTCTGGGATGATAATTCCTCTTTTCCACCAAACAAGACTGTTTTCAGATAGGCTTTCCAAGGGTAATTATTCGTATTAAAGGAAACCAACTTATTGTTTAGGTAGACATCCATCTGAGAAAACATACTTTGCAAAGGTAAATTAATGATTCCAGTCTTTTCACTAGTCGCCAGCGCTGTTCCGTCAGCCTTCAATATTCTGGCTTTCACATATAATCGACTTTTCTTTAAATCTATGTATTCGGCTCCGGATCCAGATACCACTATTTCTATAGGGGTATCTGACACTCCAATACTGGAAATCGGTCTAGCTTCTGTAAAATACACCTTTTCGACTGCTACTTGATTAGTTGGAGAAGCAAAGAGCGAAAGTTCCATTGGTTGGGCTATGTCTTTATTATCACTGCTTAAGAAAGCCATTTTTATTGCTTAAAAACGTTCTTGTAACTATCGATTTTGAAGGTCTTTTTTTGCCTTTTTGATGCCTTTTTAACCCACGGTGTCTGTCGTTTTTCAGATTTTCCGTTTGCTGTTTTCTTTTTCTTCAAAGTTAATTTCTTCTTTTTATTAAGACCGGTTTTCTTGGAATTCTTCTTCTTCTTCCTCTTTTGCGATGTTGACGTTTTCAAGATTTTTGAGGGAATGACGGAGGAGTGCTGCGACGGTCTTTTTATACTCTTGCTGTTGACTTTGACAAAGGGAACACCTTCTTTAACGTCTTTTAAATGTTCTGTTATAGCCCTCTGTTCCACGGCAGCCACTGGTGTCACTTGCGGAATAGGATTATCAAATTCTAACTGTGAATGAGGTCTAATGGGAATAATGTAAGAGTTTTTTTTTCTCATCCCCCTTCCAATCTGTTTCGGTTTATATTTGTAGGGACTAAACTTTTTCTCAGCCATGTTTTTGTAAAAAGCTTCCCAGATTTTAGGGTCACTGATGTACGTCTTACTATTCATCATAAAACGAAAGGAAACTTTTTAAAGTGAAGTGTAGCGCTCACCGGTCCGTCTAAGAATGAAACTGGATTGCCTGCTCTGTCTATTATATATATACAAATCTGCTGTAGTTGACCAATCTTTACGGGAATATAATACGGTAACGTGTAAGTAATGTTGTTTTCCTGTTTCTCCCCAAGAAAAACTCGCCGTAAGAGGGGCAAGTCTTTGCCACCAACAATGGTTTCCTCACAGATGTCACAGCAAATATATACCTCTGGAGTTTTCTTGACTAGATCCCAGCTTTCTGTAGCAAATTCTGTCAAAGCAACTGACCAATATCCATCTAACTGTATTTGTTTATTTAAATGAACTCGAAAACAATTCGGTTGATTGTCAAAATATTCGGAGCTGTCTGTGGACTTCAACACCATCCAAAGGCTCATCTTGACTGATAACGAAATCTAAAAGGCAACTGCTTTTATTAGGTATTCTCCAGGGAACTTTCCGGAATCCATGAATTGAATTTACTGGGCCATCCATCCCATTTAACATACACTTCCTTTGTATTACCACGCTTTCTCTTTTTTAACACTTTTTCGACCCTAAACAGAATATCTCCTGACTTTACAACTTTCTGAAGTTCTGATTCATAAAATGTACCCTCAATTGGTTCATCAGATAAATCCTTTACCTTATACACAGGTATTCCATCTCTCTTGTATCTCTGTGTCACTTTGAAATACTCCTCGGTCCATTTTTGTTGATAATCTCTTTGAAAAGGATGTTTTAGCTTTGAGATGCGTACGTCATCTCCTATTTTGTATCGAAATATCGATTTCATCTTATTCTTTGCGCTCAATGATTTCACTGTTTTTTTCAATTTGATGTTTTTCAATTTAGATTTTTTTTTTCTTGTTGTGAGGTATGTAACAAGTCTTATTTCATCTGCATTTTTTTTATTGACGGATGAGGGTGCTCGTTCTCCTAACGACCGGTGAGGTCTTTGGTTATAACTCGTAACTAAATCTTGTAAGACATCTAAATATCGGTAAGTCCTGTTTTTTAGAAAATATCGATACATAAGGTTTTTCATTGTCCTGATGACTCTTTCAGCATAATTTGCTTTAGTTTCGTTTTGAGTAAATATAGTATGGACGCCCTCTTTTTTTAAAAAGGCTTTTACCCAGCGATTTTTGAATTCGCTTCCTTTATCTGTTCTCAGAGTGTGTGGTTTTCGTCCAGTCTGAAAAACCGATTTGAGACCATTGGCTACACTTTGATGCTGCTTATTTTTCAAGGGCATTATGAACAGAAAACGACTAAATATATCTATTAACACTAACAAAAATTTATATCCATCGTTTTCTGAAGAAAGGTTGCTAACGTCAGCTAAGTCACCGTCCCACATAGAGTCAATTGTGTCTACAACAACCCTTGAACGAGGAAAGGAACGCCGTATAGGTTTCATTAAACTGTAGGGATCTTCATTATTCAAAAACTGTCTAATTCTATGTCTCCCAATTTTATGTTTGCCATCTTCTTTTACAGCTTGATAGAGTTTTTCTGGTCCTGCAAATGCCCCTGGATTTCCAGGAGTGTAATATAGCTTTTTTAAATAGTCTGTGTGCTTTGCCATCCTGCCCATTACTGATTAATTCTTTTTAACTGTTACGTTATATATACCAAATCAAACGTAGGTCATTAATAACTTTTTTTTATTCAATCGTGCAGTAATTGTACATGTTATTTTTACATATAAGTATTTACATAAATACAAATCAATTTAAATGATTGGTTTTATTCAGTGTCACAATCGATTGTCAATAAGTCTTCTGGGTCACCGACATTACATTCCGTGGATATATTGGTTTCTTCGGGTTCATATCCAAAGGGGGTGCACTCTGTACAACTTAACATTCCCAGCTGATTTTGATGAGATTCGCTAAATGCGCACAGTTCTGTGTCATTCAGCTCCGGTACACATTCTCGTACTTCCTGAGCAACTTGAAGCAATTTAGCCAGTTTCTGTTTGTTCAGGGTCACACCTTTCCTCGTTGGAACCGGGTCGACGGCATCCTCTGGCTTCCAAAAGTGTCTGATGTCCACTGTAGAATATCCAGGATTAATGGAGACGTAAACGCCGCCCCCAATATGCCACTTCATTTCGCAACTGTTTTCTTTGTTCTGCATACATTTTTCTATATCGGGAAGCAAGGATTCAAACATCACCCATCGAGGTAGCGGAAATGTAACCCCCTTCTTCGTTGCAAAATGGCGACCGTTGGACTCTGTAAAATGACGAATGTGAATATTGATCCCACCCTTGAAAGGTACGGCTGTAAGGAAAAGTTCATTGAAGTCATCCAGACTGATTCTGCATCGCTCTTCTTGAGACTTTTGTCGTTCTGTACGTTTACTCTTTGGTTTGTTGTCACCATCGTGTGTTTCTGTCATGTTCACAACTAGAGATCTAGCCATGGCTAACTTCTTGTCGTATTCAGACACAGTATCTTTTTCGGGTAAAAGAAGATTAGATAAGTCTCTTTGATTGGCTTTTAAGAGCGACATTCGGAGACCAGTAAAAGTTCTTTGGCCTCTGCGCAGTATGATGCTTAACAGTTTTCTATTTCGATCATAACTGGTTTTTTCAGCCTCAATCTGTTGCTTCATTTCATCGGTAATAATGTTCGAGGCAAATAGATGTTCAGCAACCGATGAAGTCATCATGTTTCTCACCAAAGTCGAGTAGTTTGCCTTGATGATATCTTGGTGCACTTTCTCCATTGTTTTAGTAAAGAGAATTTGTCCCTTCTAAGACCAGCTTAGATCTGATGCAAGTTACATAAAAGTGTCAGGTTTTTATAACAAAATGTCACGTGATTGAATTGACCGCAGACTTTTCAAAACTAGATATTTTTGGGGGGTGTGTTTTTGTAAAAACAAATTTGACCCCAGACGTTTTTTGACCGCAGACATTTCTAACATTAAATCCTTAACTTCAGACTAATTTGACTGTAGACAGCTTAAACTCATTTAGTTTTTGACGTAAAACAGGTGTTAGAAATACTTCGGCTTTTTCAATTCTTCTTTTAAAATGGGCTCGATCTATTGCACATTGCATCCACATTCCTTTTCGTTCTTCATAAGGAACCAAAAAAATGAGCACATTATCATCAAATTGAATTTTCTTTTCCATTGTATGTAGGTTCTGATAATAACCTACACATCGAACTTTTTCAAATATTTATAACAACAGGTCTTTCAACGACTCAAAGAGGGGTGACATCTAACGGCTTATCTTACATGGATAATATTCAATATTCTCTTCTCGTCGCCATGTTCCATCCGGCCATAAAAATTCCATTGTACCATTGTAGTAGCTTTCAGTAGTGTACTCATCATAAGCTTCTTCCATAATTTGTTTTGGTAAGCGGTCAGCCATGGTTATTTTTAAGACTTCCAAGAAGTCACCTGGTTCTTCCAAAGATGTGTCATCAAAATCATATGCACGCAAACAAAATGTAGACATTTTTCGAGGATTAACTTCGGATTCAATAGCCAATCTCACGAGGCAATGTTTCTCGTGTATCAATTTCATTCTCAAATAGTATTGCTTTTTACAAAATTCACAAGTTACGGATTTCTCATTTTTTACTATATACTTATCAATCAGTTTTTTGACAGCTGCTCCTTTCTGTAAAAAATCTCTAAGATTTTTCTCTCCCTCTGTTAAGTCATTTTCAGTAGTCTTGTATTCAGCCATTGTCGTTTTATTCTGACTTATTTTATGAGAATTTAACTCTCTTTATAGATGGCGGACTCAAAAGTTAGTGACCTCAGTCAGCTCTTAGGGGACGGGTGACCCCAGACATGACTGTGACGTCATTGACCCCAGACGGCTTGATGAGGAACGTAATTGGGTGAATGACCTAGATGGGTGACCCCAGACAGTTTTGTGGGAAAGTGACCTCAGACGGTTTTGTGGGATGGGTGACCCCAGACGGTGTTTTTGTGGGATGTGACGTGGCCGTGGGATGTGACGTGACCGTGACGTCATTGACCCCAAAGAGACCCCAGACTATATACCTTACTACTAACGATTCTGAATATTAATATGAAGTGAATGCGTTCTTTAAAAAAAACTATAATTTTACTTGTGAATGAAGTCTTTCTATTAAACTTTCCTTTCATTGCATCACTTGAAAGTAAAACATATACTACTATTTTACCTTAACAAAAAATCAAATGTGTAAAACTGCTCTGAAATCATTTTATCCATGATAAACTATTTTTTTTTATCGACAATTAGTTCTTGTTTAATATTTACACTTTTAAAATGAAATTGTTAATCCCTATAAATAAACAATATCATTATTTTTCACAAGCCCTCTCAAATTTTGCAGTTTTATTAAAAATGCCCCGTTATATTAATTAACAACAAGTCAAATGTTTTTAGTACGAACATTCTTAGCGCTATACGTCATTTGCCTTTGATATTGAAGATTTTTCTTTCATAATACTCGGGGCAGTGTTACAATTTTTTGTCCTTTTTTTTGTTTTACACTTTTGTAAATCTGAGGAATTTGTATTGAATAAGATGCTTGTGACGTCATCAATATGATACGAAATACTGGTACATGTAAATCAAAAATAAACTCAGCTAGACTAGTTTCTAACAAAATTTTATGTACTTTACATAATACAATAAAGAAGACAGGTTTCTTTGGTAAAAGAAAACACCACGCTGCTTATTGTATCGTCAGATTGAACAGTGACATTTTACTGTGTTCTGCTTCCGCGAAATTAAGTACATCGTTAAATGCCATGCATATATATTTAAGGATAGTACGATTAACATTTAAGAATACGCTAACTCAAATTCACGCCGACTTGTTAAAAAACTAATTCCCGCCAAATATAAAACGTTTACAATTATTGTTTTTTTTAACATATTGACGTTACAGTATAACGACCACTCTGAGGATCTTGAACGTTGGAAAGTTTCAGTGGCAAACAGTGTAATTGCCCAAGTGTCTCACGTCGTTATAGTTGTCCACTATACATACCCATTCACTATTTCTAACATGAGACTTCCCTTGAGGAAATGCTTTAAGCATATCAATAATTGGTAAGTTTTTGGGTTTTTTTTCAATTTTCGTGTCCACCAAATTCATTATTATACATTGCAATGTTTATTTCATTTTTTTTATACTGATAATAGAAAATCCTTCGGTTTAGTTATAAAATATAATTATATATCTGTTGTCTTAAACAAAACAAAATCTATTTTAAGGAAGACTAAAGCAGGTTTCAAGAGGATATTTAATATCTAAATGTAACGTTTTGAAAAAGTTTAAATAAGCAGGAAAAAGTTATAAAGCAATGAATATAGTTAAAAACATAGTTTAAAACTTTACTTTTTTCTTTCAGGTTCAGTATGCACAAGGAACTCTGATTCAACAATAAAGAATTAATATGTTTTTGTATGCTGCATGATTAATCAGCAAGTTCGGCTAAATAAATGAGCATAAAACATTACAGTTTTTTAATGAAATAATGATTAAAAAAAAACACAAAAAATATTGTTTGATTAACTTTATTTTAGTGACACAGATTCTAAAGGAATGAACACTTATAAAGTGCGCATTGACTTATACAATCAATTGTAGCAGTAACTAATATTGCAATGATACAGGACATTGCATTATACGTAAATCGTTTCCTTTGACAGTAGACCAATATTACTTTTTACATCATGCAAATGTTATCAACATTTGACAAGGATATCTAAATTCGTTTATGATAACGTATATTTAAGAGGAATAACATTACAGGTATGCTGGCCAATGTCATTACATTCCGATCCTTCTTTGTTTTGGACAACACGTCTGTTTTGTTTTCTTATTACTTTCCGTGCTTTGTAATTTTACGCAGATTACATCGGTTATAAACAAATATGTTTAAGGTATCAAATTTTTACTGTTATAACCTTAAAACAGGTTTTTTAAATGTCTTTATTTTTTGTCATTTAGCTTTTTCTACTTATTAAGTAGAAATGATTTTAAGTACGGTGTCCGCTAACCTTAAGGATACTAAAATGTTAATGAAGCTAACTAACACCTTTACAGAAGGCCACTTTCAGAAGTGTTTTTCTTTTCTAACATCTCCAATGTCCAGCGTATTTCTCCTTTTAAACAAAAGTTTTCATTATATCGTTTGCACGAACTGACGTCACATCACCAACAGATTTGACAATAAGTGTTAACATACAGTACATTATGACACATAGAAAAACAAAACACGATTGGATGGAAAATAATGTATGCTAGAAAAGAATTTGATTTTCTTTATATCAAAGATGGTGTTTAAAGTAGATCCAGTGTTCTGTGACGTCACACTTTTTTGTAAAACTTTGAATTCTTTAAAAATTGTGCAAGATAGTTTTATTTATTTTATGTGAATATAATCACATGCATGTAATTAGAAATATTGGTAGGTTAAAGATATTTTCGCACTTAATTTTAAACTAAATTTCCAAATTTTTATATATTTTATCTATGCAAAAGGGAAATAACTCTTTTTCTGACTTTTCTCTCAGTTGTATGTCTAAATGCTATAGTTTTTTTTTATTTCAACGATTAATTTTAAAATATTTTTGTAATTTTAGTTTTCTGATAAAGTTGACATTAAAATTAAACAAGAAAAACAAATTTCTGCCTACAAGATTTAACTTTTAACAGAAAAAAATACATTTTTCTAATGCTAAAATATGCTTTAGTTTATGTTTATCTGGCATCTCAAAAAGTGTGATGACATGTATATTTTTTCTAACAATTGATGATATTTAAGTCTATTAAGTCGAAATCAGTTCGGTTTTTCAACTTTCCTCAGAGAATTTTACGAGTATGGAGCTACCTTAAATTAGTTCCGTTTTCCGTTAGCATCAATCGAACTTTACTTAATTAAAGATAATTAGTTTTTTGTATGAACCGATTTTAATCTGAATGAATTATCAAATTTTAATGTTAGAAGTAAAATTAGAATCCAGGTTTTGAGAAAAGAAGTTATTGAAATGCAATTAAAGCTCGAGTTCTTTAATTTATTTGTTTACAAATAATGTACATAAATTACAAAATCCTTAACAATACAACTTAGGCAGACAGGTGTTCATAATTGAATAATTCGATCAGCAATAAAAACCAATATTAGACTGTAAGTGATATCAATACAAAGCATATGTAAACTATAACAGGTCTCGAGCTTTGTTTACTAAACAAAGAATTTTAACCCCTGTAACTCACTTGCAGCGAAAGATTCCTAACATTAATTATAATAATTGAAGACATTTAGAATGAAAAGAAAAATTGAGCTCAAATCCTTATAAGTCTCCGTATACTGTTATTGCCATTTGCCGACAGGCGATAGACAAATATCTAATGCTTCATATTTGTGAAACAATTGTTTTGTTTTTACACGTGTTTTTACAAGCGCGCTTAATTTGTAAACATACCGTGGCCTTTTATCAGAGCAATTTTCGTTCAATTCCATTACAAATAGGAAACAAAAACCAACGTTTTAACTCAGTTAATGAATAATAACGGACAGTGTACAGTGAATAATAACGGACAGTGTATTGTGAATAATAACGGACAGTGTACTGTGAATAATAACGGACAGTGTACTGTGAATAATAACGGACAGTGTACAGTGAATAATAACGGACAGTGTACTGTGAATAAGGCAGGGATGTCAACAAAGACTGGATCTACTTCAAATTAAGCTATGATTTTTAAAGCCAAAACAGTTGTTCAATAAAGAAATATTCCACATTTTTATGCTCTTAATTTTGAATATGTTAATATTTTATTTCATATAAAGCTCTTTTTTAAAGGAGATCAATCTAATAAAGAAATGACCACTGCTATCCATCCATCTTAATCAATACTGCAAAAAAAATGAATCAAGTTTATTCAGATAGTCTGACGTACACAATGTATTTGTTTTGCTTATATTTGTTTTATGATTTGTAATCTAACACTTCCTTCTTTTATATATTTTTAAACGTTTATTAAAGAAATAATTCTCTTTTTATATCGGAGTATGACATGTACTGTAAATATTTTGAAATTTCCTTTAAATGACATTATTATTATTTGTTGATTAGCAATTGTTATTTTTTCATTAAAAATGACATCAAGTAGAGTGTTCGTAAACCTTCTGAATAGCAAAAAATATAACGTGTGCAAACGCAAAGAATATCAAGATACCCCACGACTAAAGGCAGAAATATCGTCATTCTAGAAGATCCTTTCAACAATTTTGATAAGAAAGTACAACAATTCTGATAAGAATATTCACATCTTTCTTTTTTACCAAAGAAAAATTATATTTCCCGTCGGTATTGCCAATGGAAAATCTGATTTGTATTTGGCAATTAATCGTCATATCTCCAAGACGTTTATGAAATAAAAACTTAATTGATATTTTGATGTGTGTTCTAAGATAAAAAATATGAGAATCTTCAAATAATCTTTTAGTGATGTTTTTAGTTCAGCTTCTCATACAAATCGAATGTAAAAAATCCCAACGTTTCCAAAAAGGTTGAGTTTGGTAATTATGTCCCGGGAAAACCAATGTTTGTTTACCATGTCAGATGACGTTCTAGACCAATAAGATGATTAAGTTTTATAGAATATTCATACAAGTTCATTAAGCTCTTAAACGTTTAAGTTTAAGAGTAAAGTTAGGCACTTATATTACTGTAGAAATAAAAAAAAATGTACAAACAATTAAAATGATAAAAATGTACACACAATGAAGACTTTGTATATAATTCATGTCGGGCAGATTGTGTATCAGAAACGTAAAAGAACAAAAATAGCTTAATAGATACATTTACACAAATTTGTTGTAAATCTGTAAACGCATTAAACATATTATGTTAGTTATTTGTTTTTCTCCGGTCTTCCCACCTGGTTTATGTGTGCGTCTGTAAACAAAGTGAAATAATTATTACATTTATTCAAATATTCTCTCTCTCTCTCTCTCTCTCTCTCTCTCTCTCTCTCTGTGTCTCTCTCTGTATTTGACTAGATGTTTTGTCTGAGACGTATTTATTTGTTTAATAATTCAAATCAAAGGTACATTATAAGTCTCCTTTACTACTTAAACATTTCGTTTTTCTGTCATAATTTTTCATTGTGACATATTTTTTTAAAGTTCAGTAAATAAAATATCTGGTTGTCTTACTGTAACATTTCTACACGTCTTCAGAGGAAGTTTGAGATTGGATATGGTGAACGAATTCCTATATCGTACTTTAATACGGATAACTTGGGTTACAGAGCCATAGTTGGTACGTGCATATATGCGACCATGAAAAGGGCCCACAACATCTTGATCATACTGCAAAATAAGAAACAGGAAATTCAGATTCTGCCTATGTAATACGATTGATTTATCTATCTTATTTCCATAAGCCATTGACAACTTATAAAACATCAACAAATTACATATTTTAATTAAGAATGAACCTATGTATAAATCTGAGTGGCAAATGTTATGCTATAAATTACAAAACTCAAAACTACGCGTTCTATGCAAATAGTAATGTCTTAAATCACAATAGATAACGACAAAATAATATGTAAGGAATGGAATTAATAGTAGCAAATCAATAGAGAGAGAATATGTTTGAATAAAATGTACAAAATTAAAAAGGTATTATAGTGTATTTCGTTTGCATTTTGATGCGGGATACATTGTCCAATACTGTTCCTACAATACACACAACGCTAAAAAGAAAGAGACGGTTACTTTGTTTTATAATATCTTAATGGAAAATTATTCTGAACACTGTTTGAATACTCGTTCTTCTATACTGAAATATTATTGTCCAAAATATTAAAAGTATCTAAATAGCATTCTTATTTTAATGTTACATTTTAAACTGACATTTAACTGATTAAGTGATAAGAAAATGTAATTCTAAAATAATTTAACTAATAAAGTACTGGCTGTTTTAAATTCTACACAGAAATGCATATATACATACATTTTGTATAACAAATAAGCATATCGGCGTTTATCGTGTGTTTTACGCCCTCATACACGAAACAAATAAACAAATATAATGTGGAATTTAAAGAAAAACAAAACAAAGAAAAAAAAAACAGGGAATCAATACCAATCTCCGACAAACAGAAACAAAAAACAGTGTTTGGGTAAGCTTTAAATCATACCTCAGTCTTTTCCATTTTGTCTGAGAGAAACAATACATTGAAATGTTCAGCTTTAACAATAGATATATGCAAGTAAGCTAGGTCGGATGCCAGCTTTGGCAACGTAATGTAGATATACACCACCCGGAGTCGTCCATTGGAAGGAAGCGTGAGTCCGTCCGCCGAATATATTGCATTGTAGTCAGGACTATTAATTCTACTGTTTGGGGAAATACTTATGGAGGCAGAGGCACTGCAAACAACTTTTATAGAAAACAAATATAGTAAGTAAACTGCAGTAAGTTCAATATACATCGATATATAGTAAACATTTTTCGATTCGATACAATAAACTCAAAACAATTCATATAATTGGTTTCAATATTGTAGCATCTATTATCATAATATAGTGTTTTAACCAACTCAATCAAAGCAAATAAATATATTCTTTATTTAGTTTTCGTACGTTTTTATCCAAGTTTCACAATCAGGCATACTTCACTTTCTAAAGTATTTTTTTTTCAATATTCCGATAGTCCTACTTTTGTAAAGATAGGCAACGTTCACATTTTTCGTTTTCTGACAACCTAATGATGAGTCCCTTCAATTGTTACTAGTATAAACAAAAGACTACCATGAAAGAAGTTTAATTATCTAACCTATTTTTAAAAAAAGATTGAACTCTAAATTATCTACACATTATACAAAAAAAATAACTATCGATAAACTGAAATACGCTAAGCATATTCATCTAGACTAGGGACCCTGTGTTATCGAACAATCATAATTATGATTTTGAAACATGAATTGTCTAGCCAATATCAATATATAATTATCAGGAAACTGAAGTCTGCTCTTACCAGGTTCACATTCAGTCCCTTTGTAGCCATGTTTGCATTTTTGACAGACCCCAGTATGTGGGTAACACTGTTCACAGTTAGTTGGGCAGGGACGAGTACACCTTGGTCCATCTTCTACAGGGGCAGGACAACCTGGGATGAAATACATTAAAACAACATATACTGTATTTTGTTCAATAAATTCTCACTTTTTTCTCGAAGGTTTAATCTCACTTACGTTTTAATCAAATTTCCGTTTAGTGATAAATTACAGTTCCTCAAAATTAAATGTTAATTCATCAAAAAACTTTAAAAGCGTCTTAAAGTGTTCCTTAAACTATACATAAAGTATTGCTGAAACTACATTCTTCCTATCTGATTCAAGACCCTCGTCATATAAGAAGGATACTTGGGGATATTTATTGGTTTACTTTCCTTTAAAATAGGTCTAGTACAAGTATTTTTATCGGTTGAACAACTTTTAAAAAGCCCGAATTTTATTTGTTGTTTATCACCAAAATCATTACAAACAAATTGCTTGAGAATCAAAGACAGGGCATTCAAACACAATGTAGTCTATTGATTTCCGGAGTTTATCCGATATATTTTTTTACACAGTTTTTGTTTCATCAATGAAGCAAAGGGGCCTATTCATAATTCCACCGCCGGGAACTTATTATTGAACATCAGTTTTTTATTCTTAAAGCTAATGTTGACAATATTTCACTTTGTTTCTGGTCAGGCTAATTACGGTAAGCTATGCAAGCACGGTATTTAACATCGGCAAACATCGGCTAACAAAACAATGGAAGAGTTAACAAAGAGCAGGGGCTTTATCATGAAGACATCAACAGTCTGTACCCTTAACGATCTCCGATCCTCAGCAATGTTCGATAATTCTAAATTATCCGGATTTCTTGTATCCGTACCATAAATCTTTTATACGAACAATTTTAATTACTACATGTAGTAGTATTCTAGTGTTTGTATTACCATCAGGTACACAACTACGTGCTAGGCGTAGTGGATTCACGGAGAACTACTTATCAATGACATGATGATAAAGAATTCGAGCAACAGGTGCACCGGCGCTTTTTTTTAAAGACGTTAATATTATATCCATGCAATAACTTTGTGAAATGCATTGATACAATCTAAAAACTTTTATTTTATTTCATCTCTTGTAAAACGTTTAAAAGAAACATGATACTTTAATCATGAAAAAAAAAATATATATATATACCCCCCCCCTCCGAAAAAAAAACCAACAAACTTTGAGGCTGAGAATCGGATCGGAGAACCTAAATAAAACCTTGAATCGTACTGTGATCAAATTCTCTTCCTAAATCCAGATGCAACAAAAACATACCATAGACTTCCACTTCACACAAATCAGCAAATGCATACTGGGAATAGTTTGCAGGATAGACATATCCTTCTTTCCGTTCGTTGTAGTATATGATGTAACGTCCGGACAATGCGCAGAGAATGTGCATAACATCCGGAAGATCGTAGATTGTGTAATAATTAGCGTGATAACATCGGACAGCGGTCGTTATATCGGTTGTGTTAGAGATGTAGAGGTAGAACCCAAGGGGCACAGCTCTATGAGGGTTGTGTTCATCTGCACAACGTTATTCAAAGTTGTCATAAAAGATGTGCATAGAAATATTAGTACATTTATTATTACAGTGTTTACCGGTGACATGTAATGTATTTTTTGTTTTTTTTCTACAGTACCTATTCTTATTATCATAGATTTTAGTTGTGCATCTACTATGCCGAATTATTATGCCTCTTGTCAGTTTGTCTCTATCTATTTAATACTCATCTATTTTCGCATAGTATACAATGGGTTTATATAGCGTAAGCATTCTATGCCGAAATAGAGCACGGCAAATGTTTACAACGAAAATATTGCAAGCGCCGACAGCGGGTTTCGGACTCGTGCTACTAAAAGCATTACGTCTTGAAGCCCAACGCGTTATCGTTACACTACAGCAGCCGATGATATGTCTGACGGTATTTAAATATACAAGAGGCCAAATGGCCTAAACGGTCACCTGAGTAGCATATAACCCATACACAAACTTGTCGAGGAGTCTCATATATGCATTTAATTAGTTTTCATTCTGCAGTAGAACAATTATAAATCTGTAATAACGACCTCCTCCCTGCCTGAAATCTTTCAAAAAGAACTATGAAACCTATAATTTTGGTGAAAAACTTCTGGTCTACAGAATCATGAATTCAGTTTTCCTTTTAGGTGTGTGGGAGTAAAGAAGATAATGTTTAAACATTATATGCATTAAGACCTATACATCCAGTTTGGCCCTGCCCTAGAGTCAAAACCCATACTTCAGGGGACATGAAAATTAAAATTTCATTAGAGGACTTCCTGGTAAACATAATTATGAAGTCAGTTGTTCATACAGATGTGTGAGAATAGAGAAGAGGATTTTTAAACATTATATGCATTAACACTATATTGCCCCCCCCCCAAGTCCTGAACCCCTGACCAAGGGGCCATGAATTTCACAATTTAGGCCTTCATGGACATCATAACCATCTATTCAGTTTTTTTCCCATATGTGTTGGAGTAAAGAAAAAACAAATTAAGATTTAATACATTTTTACTATATGGCCATATTGGCCCCACCCTAGAGCCTGAACACAGGGGTCATGAATTTAACAGTTTTGGTGGAGGGCTTCATGGACATCATAATCATGCATTTAGTTTTTAATAAATATTCATGGGAGTAGAGAAGAAGATTTTCTAAGATTTTATGCATTTTTACTATATTGTCATATTGGTCCCACCCTAGAGCCTGAACCCCTGATACAGGAGTCATGAATTTCACTATTCTGGCAGAGGGCCTCGTGGACATTATAATCATGCATTTAGTTCTTAAAAAATATATATGGGAGTAGAGAAGAAGATTTTCTAAGATTTAATACATTTTAACTATATATGGCCATATTTGGCGCCACCCTAAAGCCTGAACCCCTGACCCAGGGGTCATGAATTTCACACTTTTGGTAGAGGGCTTCATGGACATTATAATCATGCATTTACTTTTTAACAAATATATATGGGAATAGAGAAGATTTTCTAAGATTTAATACATTTTTACTATATGGCCATATTGGCCCCACCCTAGAGCCAGAACCCCTGAACCAGGGGCCATGAATTTCCCAAGTTTGGTAGAGGGCTTCATGGACATCATACATATGCAACCTGTATTTTCCTTGCATGTGTGGGAGTAGAGAAGAAGATTTTTGAAAATTTGGCTTTTTTTTTTGCTTATTTGGCCCCGCCCACGGCACCCCATCGGTGGTAGAACCATGAATTTCACAATATAGATTTTTCTTACCATAGAGATGCTTCACACTTAAAGTAGTATCGATTGGCCTGGTAGTTTTCAAGAAGAAGTTAAAAATGCAAAATTGTTAACTCACAACGCACGGCGCACGACGCACGACAACGGACGAAGACCAATTGCAATAGGTCACCTGGGTGACTCAGGTGACCTAATAAAACGTAGAAACATACGATTGACATCAAGCAATTAAATTTATAAATCTTTCCAAAAACACCTCATTATTGATGTTATGCATTTTTACTATATTGTCATATTGGTCCCACCCTAAAGCCTGAACCCCTGATACAGGAGTCATGAATTTCACTATTCTGGCAGAGGGCCTCGTGGACATTATAATCATGCATTTAGTTCTTAAAAAATATATATGGGAGTAGAGAAGAAGATTTTCTAAGATTTAGTACATTTTAACTATATACACAGGATGAATGACCATCTTTAAGTCCTCCTTAAAGATAGCTTAAAGGTGTTTAAAGGTAGCTTAAAGACGATCTTTAAGCCACCTTTAAGCTACCTTTAAGCTATATGTATTGCTTAAAGGTGGCTTAAAGAAAGCGTAAAGATGGCTTAAAGGCAGCTTAAAGACTATCTTTAAGCCACCTTTAAGCCATCTTTAAGGACAACTTATAGGTCCTTAATGTCCAAACTTCTTTAAGCCACCTTTAATCCACCTTTAAGCTACCTTTAAGCCACCTTTAAGCCATTAAAAAAAATTTAATTCAAAATTGTGCTTAATTTCCAACAAAATGTATTAACTTTATGAAAGAAAAGGTATTAAAACGGTTTTTGTTCTAGAAAGAAAAATGAAAAAAAAAAACACATAAAAAAAACCGGCCACGGCGAGAATTGAACCCGGGACCCTTAGTTTACTAGCATCACCACACATCCTCTGCGCCACGGCAACTTACATATATATGTGCGTTTTTATATCCTATATATCAGTGGATATTGAATCACTGTATTGAATGTGTTTACTTGAAAAGATTTTGACAAACCATTCAGTTTGTAACAATCAATTACATCTAATTTATAAATTACATGCATGCATGTATTTAGAATCAAATACGGAACTTGGTCTTCAGTGAACAAAAATATATTATACCTTAATGGAAACCGTTAGGTTCACTATAATGGTAGGCTTTTAATCTTACATGTAGTTAATAAATTTAAACCGAGTAGATATACGTTCATCTTATTTATAGCTATAAAAATGTAAGAAAGAAAATGAAATCATTTCTTTTATTAAATGCATTGATACTATTAGGGTAATTGTTCAATTTCCCGGTTTTTATGATCGCGGCGCCGTTCCAATATGTTTAAATATTTACATGTAATTGTATGTACATGATTTATAAACTATCAATTCTATAACAAACAAAATTACCAATTACCGGTGACGTATTTACTGCATGTGGCAATTGCAAATGACTTGTACATACAATTGTATGATGTGCCAGGCCGGGTATATTTGACATATTTACCCTTATACATATATTTAAATAATCAACCCCTATTTATGATCACCGGTACATTAATTAATTAGCCTCAAGATTTTACTCTTACATACATGTATCGTTAATTTGTAGACGTAACATCTTTGAAACCAAGAGCTAGGAAATAATACTTTGAAAATAAATTACAAATGTAAATTAACTTTTATTCATTAGACTTATCGTATACTCGTACATACTAAGATTCGACGCCTTTAGAAACCCTGACGTGCACCTGGGCACACGACACACCTGTTGTGTATATCTTGTATATTCTGTGTTAGTTCCAGGGGTTTTCTTAAGTTGGACAAACCATAGACTTTAATTAGATATACACAAACATGCACCTGGGCACACGACACAACTGTTGTGTATATCTTGTATATTCTGTGTTAGTTCCAGGGGTTTTCTTAAGTTGGACAAACAATAGACTCTAATTAGATATACACAAACGAACAAAACTATGTCTAGACAAACAAAGCAGTAATATCCTGCCCGATATAACAAAGGCAGTTGAGAGTCTTTTCATCTTTAACATGTATCTAACAGATCTAGAGTTAGAAATAATGAAAATTGAAAAAAAAAATACAAACCTTAAACCGATTAACAAATTAAATCATGCATTTTTGGTTCATTATCTTTTTTTTGTTTAATAACCGGATGAACTGAGAGAGAGAGAGAGAGAGAGAGAGAGAGAGAGAGAGAGAGAGAATTTTTTCACCGATTAATTTATAATAGGAAACAAACATACTTTAATTAGTTTTATGCACATATTAAGATACAGAGACTGCGATCATCCCTACAATAATTTTGAAACCCCCAAAAAATTATAAAGAATTTTATAACGGCAATCTGTGTCCATCGGAGCGGTGCTGATGATAGCGATCTGTGTTTAATGGAGCGACGATTAAAACCGCTTGGAACACCCCCCCCCTTCCTTGGAAATTATATTATCACTCGGATGACCCCCTCCCATCTCTATAAAAGGGCTTTAACATTTAATATATGTTTT
The DNA here is from genome assembly GCF_025612915.1 of Magallana angulata. Classification (NCBI taxonomy): domain Eukaryota; kingdom Metazoa; phylum Mollusca; class Bivalvia; order Ostreida; family Ostreidae; genus Magallana; species Magallana angulata. Next base: position 103,000 of record NW_026441673.1, read on the forward strand.
TATTGTTCAGCTTGATCAATATTGACTTAAAGGCCACTTAAAGACAGTGTAAAGGCAGTGTAAAGAGAGCGTAAATGCCACTTAAAGATGCTTAAAGGTGGCTTAAAGGTAGCTTAAAGACGTTTGGACATTAAGGATGTATAGCCTTTAAGCTCCTTTAAGTCACCTTTAAGCCACCTTTAAGGACTTGCTTAAAGATGGTTTTTCGTCCTGTGATATGGCCATATTTGGCGCCACCCTAAAGCCTGAACCCCTGACCCAGGGGTCATGAATTTCACACTTTTGGTAGAGGGCTTCATGGACATTATAATCATGAATTTACTTTTTAACAAATATATATGGGAATAGAGAAGATTTTCTAAGATTTAATACATTTTTACTATATGGCCATATTGGCCCCACCCTAGAGCCAGAACCCCTGAACCAGGGACCATGAATTTCCCAATTTTGGTAGAGGGCTTCATGGACATCATAAATATGCAACCTGTATTTTCCTTGCATGTGTGGGAGTAGAGAAGAAGATTTTTGAAAATTTGGCTTTTTTTTTGCTTATTTGGCCCCGCCCACGGCACCCCATCGGTGGTAGAACCATGAATTTCACAATATAGATTTTTCTTACCATAGAGATGCTTCACACTTAAAGTAGTATCGATTGGCCTGGTAGTTTTCAAGAAGAAGTTAAAAATGCAAAATTGTTAACTCACGACGCACGGCGCACGACGCACGACAACGGACGAAGACCAATTGCAACAGGTCACCTGGGTGACTCAGGTGACCTAATAAAACGTAGAAACATACGATTGACATCAAGCAATTAAATTTATAAATCTTTCCAAAAACACCTCATTATTGACGATAATTTTATTGGTTAAAGTTTTGATAAACTTTTGAACAAATGGATTAAACAATTTTGAAAGAAATTCTACATGAGAATCACAAAAACACTTTTTTTTAAATGATGCTTGATAAAGAATGTACAAGAACAAAATTCAATCGTCTGCTAAACATTTCTAGTCTTGTCGGTAAAGTGAACGTCCCTTGTTTTTTGAAAAGAACATGAACATTTGTTGATTTTTTATTGTACAACAAATTGTTGATTAAATTATCAATCAATTTGAATTCAATTGATTACTTTGAAAGAACAAACGCTAGCTTTTCCGGTGATTATTTTATGGGACAAGACAACGCTCAAACGTCACAGCTACTTAAAACAAAGCACGTCAGTATATACAAAACTCGGCATAATAATTACAATAGTGTTGTGTTGTGCATGTACTATGCCTAAATAGTAGTCAGGGTTTGATAGTGTACTCGCCTCCGGCTCATGCACCATGAATCAAACCCTGACTATTATTTAGGCATAGTACATGCACAACTCAACACTATTATATAAATACTAGTCATGGCTTGAAACATAGTAAACAAGCTGGAAGCGAGTGCATAATTAATGTATTAAACCCTGCCTATTAATTTAGCATAGTACAAACACAACACATCTCTATTGTTATGCTGACTATTGTATATTGATGTTCGGTGCTTTACGCTATTTATGACGTTTGAACGTTGTCCATTCATTAAAATAACTATCGTAAAAGCAAGTATTTGCTTTTTCAAATAAATGTATTGATTTAGTTGATTATTTAATCGAGAAACTGCATTACAATAAAACAAAAACAAGCACACGTTTAGATTCTTTCCAAAAACGAAAAAGAGACTCGATTCTCCTTACCGATAACACTTGTTTAGCAGACGAAATCCTATTATGTGTTTTCCTTGTGCATTCCCAAACAATCGTCATTCAAGAAGTTGTTTACCGTGATTCTCATTTACATTTTTGTGAAAAATGATTCATCAATAGCTTGAAATCGTCATTCAAGAAGTTGTTTACCATGATTCTCATTTACATTTTTGTAAAAATGATTTATCAATAGTTTGAAAGTTACTTAGAATTTTTAAACCTTAAAGTTTTCCTTAATGATGTGGTGTAGAAATTACTAATTTTAATTGCTCGATGTAACTTGTATGTATCTACGTTTTGTTTTTTTTAATATATAGAAAAAACGCCCGTTACATCAACGGCTGCAGTTGCGTACATGTAACACGATGTGATATAAACCGTAGCATCTAATGGTCGATTGCTCAGAAGCCGCTGTCGGAGCTATTACGATATTCGTTGACAACATTTGAGGTGCTAATTTTCGGTATAGAATGATTACGCTGCATACAACCTTTGAATTTACTTTCAAAAAGTAGATTAATTTTAAATGGAAAAAAGACAAACTCACATACGGTATTACAGTTTGAAATATAATGACCAGATATTGCAGATTTAAGAAAAAACAAATCATTATGAAGAAAAAAAAACACACACAAAGAAAATACTCTATGTCGTTTCTATACAACAACCATTTGCGAGTAAGAAGACGTGCCAAACTCATTATTAAATTCACTTTAGATGTCCCGATGATCAACATAAACAGAATAAGACAATTTAATAGATAAAACATCGCTAACACATCTTACCCCATGTCTTGTTCTCTGTCCTAAAATATATCACAATGCGATCTAACCGATATATATCTTTCAGATCAACTCGCCAAATTGCTTTAGTATCCGGTAAAGTTGCTGAACATTGACCACCGCGAAACGTCCGATCAGATTTCCGGTTATCAACTGCCTTCTCTGAACCGGAAGCGCCAGATCGCGTGGAAGACTGATATGTTGGTTTCCAGAGAGCTAGATTTTCTAGATCTAACGATAAAAACAAAGATGCATTATTGCATTGAACTAGAGTCTCGTGGGAATCGAAGAGCATCCGTTCAATATACAAAACTCATAACTTTTAAGAAAAGCATTATAATTTGCCAACAAAAACATGACAATTACTGCAAACAAACGACTGTATAGGATTATTAATCACATCTCATGCTTAACATCATTTAGATGCATCTAGAATATCAGTTATGGACCCCTTTTTTGTTTACAAATCGTTTAATTCACGTTAACGTTTAAAGTAGAAAAAATATAGTACAATATTGCATGATTTAGTATAGAAAATAGCTGCATGTCTTTTACTTGGGACACGTTTATAAACTGTTTGAAATAAATTGACCAATCCTTTTAGATCTTACGATTTTTGCAGCTAGAGAAGCAAGGGACAGCACAATGCGGACCGTCAAATCCAGGAATTGGACAACCTGGATACAAAGAAAGGAAGGCAAAGTATCGCTAGTTTTGTATATAGAAACACACATTTGTGCGAAAAGGCTATAAATATTGTGAATGATGCTACAACAAACAAAAATCCAAACAATAATTACCATACACTTCGACTTCACACAGAGCTGACTGGGCGTATTGACTGTAACCAGCTGGATAGCTAATGTCCGGGAGTCTTTCATTGTAATACGAGACATATTGACCAATCACAGGGCAGCTTATATCGAATGAGAAAGGTATAGTTGACCTTGTATGGTTTGTGTCTTTGTAGCAGACGACACCCTCATTTTGATTGGTGGAGTTAGAAACTGTTAATGTAAAGCCCAGAAGAAGTCCTGTATAATTATTTTTCCCATCTGAAATTTTAGAAAAACGTGTCATTCTTACATGTTATTATCACTGTTCTTTACGTTGTCAAGATACATTGTTACAATCCAATATAACAGATAATGAGGATTTTAAAAAAAGAAAAAGAATTACTGGCTAATTTATGAAAAATAACGACCTGCTATGTAAGTTCAGCTGACAGCAATACAAATTAACCAATCAGCCATTTGAAAATTGAGTGATAACTAGAACATGATTGAATGCCCGAAATCTGCGATTCAACAACACAATGAAGATATTTGGTTAATGGAACTATAGGAATTTATTCCGACTTATAAAATGTTTGCCAAATTCTTATTTATACTCTAATATTATGTAAACATTGGCAAACATCGTTCAAATTCTTTTTTTTTATTTAGAGCTAGTGGATTGTTATTAATGACGCTACGTTAATTCGAGTGAACCTGTGGTAAAAACTTAACAAAAGATGTGAAAAAGAAACATTTAGATTCAGTTACAAAATTTGAATTGCATTTATCGTAGATTTTGCGTTAGTTAAAAGTAAGCAGTATTCAAATTTATATTTTTAAGTTATATCTTACATAAGACAAAATAAGCAATAAACTAATCATAACGTATGCATTACAAAAAAGAAGGCGTATATCTTAAAATTAAATGATGATTATTTGCATATAATTCATTATAAAGTCACAATGTAAAAGAAAATATAAACGTTTAAAATACCTATCGTATTGTTGCGTGGGGAAATCATATGGTACATATATGAATTTGTTTAACTACCAAAAACGCGTTAAAATCAAAAATAAAATAAAACAAAATGATATCCATATACATGTAGTAAATATCATAGTACACAAAAATCACTAACCCCATTTGGAAACAGAAGTCAAAGCTTGTAAGGTAAGCCTTTCAATTTTACGCCTTTGCAGGAGGTCAACTCTCCAGAGAGCGTAGTTTTGATGCTCAGAGGTCACAGCGCAATGACCCGAATACAAACTCAGGTCATTCTTTTGACCATCAACAGCAGCCTTACTTCCGGTAGTACTAAAAAATGTGGAGGACTGGAATGTCGGTTTATGTAGGGCTAGGTTTCCTAGAAAACAATTGTGTAAAGTTATACTAAAATAGCTGTGGATATATAAGTGTAAAAAGTGAAATGGACACTTTCTATCATTTGTCTATTTTCTCTAGGTATCAAAGTTAATTATGAAAAAAAAAAATAAAACTTAAAGGATGTGAGAAATAATCATTTTGAAGAAAGAAAAGCTCATTTGATCATGAAAAGTAAAGAAAATTACCCCGATCGTAGAATTTGCACTGTTCACCATAGTATCCTGGGTTGCAGGCTCCAATACATTCCCCAGTTTTGGGGTTACAGTATTGACAATTATTTGGACAAGGTTCGTCACAATACGGTCCTTTGAAGCCAAGTTCAGGGCAGCCTTTTTAGGCAAGAATACAAACAAGATTACATATATACTAAATAATTGATTAAAGGAATATCAGGTTTAGATTTTGAGATTTTATTAAATACTAAACAAAATTATATGCATCATTCTCCAACTTTGTAAAATGTGTAACAAATATTGTACGCAGTTTAAAGACAAAAATGTTTCACATACAAAACTGTAACACAATTATTTTTGCAAATGTTGCATGAGATAATAGAGAAAGTTATCCTGTAATGAAGTAAACTAGACTATTCTCTATGTATATCAACTAACCAAACACTTCGACTTCACACAGTTCAATGTATGCTTCCTTTGAATAAGTGGGCTTCTGGGTCAGGTTTCCCTCTCTCGTGTTGTAATATATCACGTACCGGCCCACAACTTGACAAGCGATGTTCATGACGCTTTGTATTGAGCTGGCATCATTTTTGGTATCGTGAAAACAGAGGAACCCATCATTTTTGTTTGTTGTATTGGATACGTAAACAGAAAAACCCAGGAATCTGCTTGCATACTTGCTGGATTCTAGATCAATCAATTATAAAATTCTTAACACATTTGCACAAACTTGTGTTTAAGGCAATGACCCATACCTTATTAATAAAATCAAATACATTATTTATTAAATTTTAGCCATTTGGCTGGTCCATCGGTTTTTAAAGCTAGGGCCGTAATTAAAAATATAACCGACTGTGGAAAATAGTGGTGTTTTTATTCATACATTAAGAATATTAGCCTAAGCCTGAAATTTGACTTTCAGAAATACGGTTTTGACTGATATCTTATGTAAAATGAACAAATGAATTTTACGAAACAATTTATCTTATACCAAACTTGCCTATTTATTAAAAAAACCCAGATAACATTGCTTACAAATGAAATGAAATGATACAAACGTTCAAAGAGAGTTTTATCTATTGCAATTTTATATGCGTACAGATTTCTCTGAAATGTTGACAGTGTTTGTTTACTTCTAAAGGCCCTTAATCAACTGTAAATAAAATTACCCAAATATATCCTCCTCTTGATCACAGAGGTCAGTGTATTTTTGGTCAAAATCATTAACATAACATTTTTGGTCAAGATTGTTAAAAGAATTGCTTTAAATCAATTTCTAGGTGCCTGGTTAAACTAAACCTTTTTATCGTTAAGTCTTCATTAGATTCCTCACGGACAAGACGATATACCGCCTGAAATAAGTCCGACGATGTTTTTTGTGTGATTTATTGATAATTACCTTCATTTGAATGCATACGCAATTTTATGTATCTCATTGATCACCGTACGGGTAAACAATGTTATTAATATCTATATATGTTAGGGTACCTTTAAGAGATTCTTTTTAGAACACATTTAATACAGAGAGTAATGCTGACCATTCTTAACCACTTAATTTACCACAATTACTACTACTACTACTACTACTCCTACTACTACTACTACTACTGCTATAACTACTACTACTACTACTACTACTACTACTACTACTCCTACTACTACTACTACTACTGCTATAACTACTACTACTACTACCACTACTACCACTACTACTACTACTACTACTACTACTACTACTACTACTACTACTACTACTACTACTTCTTATACTTCTGTTACTACAACTGATAATAACAACAATGATAACATCAAAAGACTCACTCCACGTCTTGCCCTCTGTCCTGTAATATATCACGATGTTGTGTATAACTTGAATAGACTGGAGGTCCACCATCCAAGTGGCGCCGTGTGGTGTCCCGTCAGAAATTGCACATTGGTGACCGGCCGCCGAGCGGTTAGACTTTAGATAATCTACAGCCCTTTCTGGAGGATAGATGCTAATGCTTGGTATCTGCCAGGTTGGCCTTTTGTAGGCCAGATTATCTCAAATGATAAAAATTAAAAACAATGCATCTTAAAAATAACTTTTGCTGTTAAATGTAACAAATCATCTCATATTCAGAAACCCAGAAACGTCAGTTAAGACGTAAAACCTTTATATTTTTGCCATTGAGTAATCTGTTGAACATTTGACAGCGTTACACGAATGAGTGTGAATGTAAATCAAATAATACTTACAAATACAATCTGTCAAGAAGATCAATATAAGAGTCAGGAAGAAATAAACATATGTCCGTACACCCATCGTTTCTATATATTCAAAGAACATGAAAACATCATCCTTTGTAAATGCTTTTTTTCGTAATGATTATGGATGCAAAATATGTGATGCCAAATAAGCTTTTTGAATACTAATATTGCAATAATTAAAGTAATTAATTTCATTGCAAACATCTTGTGTTACAACCTTACATTTATTTCATATTTATGAATATGTTTGTCTTGTTAAGGTGTTATTAAGGTGTTTAAGTATTATTTTATTTCTACCTCTTCATCTTGAATATCTTTTAGGCGCCAGTATTTAATATCAAACCTCTAATATCCAACATTAAGATTTATATTTCTCTAACTTATGTAAATCAATGCACTTTTATTTAAAAAAAAAAAGAGAACTACTAGTATTTCTATTGCAAAAGCCACTCAAAGTCAGGATACTGTTAAATAGTGAAACAATGTTTTGTAACTCTTTTGAACTCTAATTTAGCCAACACAAAAAATCAAGGTACTTGGGAGTCATTGTTGATGAGAAATCTCGTATATTTTTATGTTCTGATATTTATTTTATCATTTTGGGGTTTGGGTTACACAATCATCATCATATTTTGTTACAAGATAAATTTCTTAGTTATTTATTATTAGCACGTCCGGTTTGTTTAATGTTTTTTCTTTGTTATATAAACAGAGAGACTGACAGATAAGTGACAAGTTTGGTGTATTTTTAGGTGTATTTATTTAATCACACGGATATTACTTAATACATATCTCGCACTTGAACGCATTAATACAAATGAAATGTAGCGAAAACTAACAGTGTTTTAGATCAAAAGTAGAAAACAAAAATACAAACCAGAACAAGAGCAAACACAAACCTCTTAAAAAAAAACTAGAGTAACCTAGTCTATGATGTTTTATTTGTATATTGAACATGCATGTCTACATGTATTCACTTACTTCCAAAGGCATATTTTAAGACTAAATACTATATAAAAAGGTATATCATTCATTATTGTGTTGTTAGGCAAGCTATTCAGTAATATCAACAATATAAACAAACAAGTATATATGTATATTGTGTTTTTCTGATTTTATTCAAGACTTGGAATAGTGTATATATTCGCGAGACTCGCCCGGCAAAATTATAATTGAAGCAAAGAGGTTGGTAAAAAAAACTTACAGATGTCCTGATTGTCTCAGATGATTAGAACTGTATCTAAATTTCGAGATAAACCTTAAAAAGTTTTTTTTTTTGGTTTTTTTTAAACTTATTGATAGCTAGCTATAACTGCTTTAAGATACAATGTTAAAAATTAACCGGATGAAACAAAATATGGCGATGCTATGTTGGAACAATTATAGAAACATGAATAATGCACTACGCTAATGAAAAATGCATGCAAATAATTTCATGCAAACATTGGTTATTTTTTCATATTAATGACACAATGAAATGTGTTCACATGCTTCAGTTCTAACTTCAATAAACGCAAAATATTTTCTTACGCATGAACGTTTTGTTTTATGATAGGTCCGTTTGCCATTGGGTGGATACATGTACATAGTTAAAACATATTTCACGTGATGAATGTATGATATGTATCTCTTTATGATCTTTATTTCTGTATCTCCTCAGAATTGTAACATTCATTAAAATTGGCTTTGTGTTTAAATTATTTAAAACTTTCAAATAAACTTTGTACTTTTAAAACAGATTTGCAATAAAGTATAATAGATAGCGTCATGTTAATGTTTCATAAACTTTAAAAACACATTATAACAACACAAGCGTTATTTGAAATGTAAACGTCTGGACTGAAAAAAAAACTTTAAAAAATGTACTTTGAAAACTGAAGTTTGAAAGCACTAACGTTAGTAGTAGTGGAATCATAAGAATTCGCGGTGGCTCAATTTTGGTGGTACTCGTGGGAAGCCCCCACACAAGAATTTACATCATCGACGAAAACAAACTTCGAAGGTTTTCTTACTGAAAGTGAAAACCGACGCATCCACGAAATGACATCCCCAAGAATAAAAAAAATGATCCACAAAAATTGGACACCATGAATTTAAAGGATTCCAGTTTTTATCTGAGGACTTAAGTTATGTGAGCCAGGATTTATTCAAGACGATAATGATGTTAACTTATGTCCTGTTAACTCTGTTCACAATAAGTCCACATATGATGAAGGGGTATAAGCATACACTGTAAACGTATTGTATTTGGTGCGTACGCTATTTAGCGGAAATTAGTTTTCGAACAAGTTGGCGTGGATTTGAATTAGCGTATTCCTGAATATGACTTTTCTTATACATAGATGTATGGTATTTAGCGATGTATTTGATTTAGCGGAGGGCAACATTCCGCCAAAAGCGCTAAATAGAATACACAGCCAAATGTAGTACGTTTACAGTACGTTCTTTTTTCCGATTTTCCTAAATGTTACACCATTGGGCGAAAATATTCATTCCGTCTTTAAATTTGCAAGAAAGTTCTTCAGGGTTTTGTTTTTAGCTCATCTGAGCCAAAGGCTCAAGTGAGCTTTTCTGATTACAATTTGTCCGGTGTCTGTCGTTGTCGTCGTTGCTGTAAACTTTTCACATTTTCATCGTCTTCTCAAAAACCTCTGGGCAGATTTTAACCAAATTTGGCACAAAGCACCACTAGGTAAAGGGGATTCAAGTTTGTCAAATATAAGGACATTCCCTTTTTAAAGGGGAGATTAATTGAGAATTATTGAAAATTTGTTGGTATTTTTCAAAATATTTTCTTCTCAGAAACTATTTGGCCTGAAAAGCTTAAACTTGTGTGGAGGCATCCTCAGGTAGTGTAGATTTAAGTTGGTTCAAATCGTGGTCCCCGGGGGAAGGGAGGGGCCACAAGAGGGGGATCAAGTTTTACATAGGAATATATAGAGAAACTCTTTAAAAATCTTCTTCTCAAAAACTATCAGGCCCGAAAAGCTCAAATTAAAATGGTAGTATTCTCAGATAGTGTAGATTCAAGTTTGTTCAAATCATGGTCCCCGGAATTAGGGTGGGGCCACAATAGGGGGATCAAGTTCTACATAGAAATATACAGAGAAAATCTTTAAAAATCTTCTCAAAAACTATTAGGCCAGAAAAGCTCAAATTAAAATGGAAGCATCCTTAGTAAGTGTAGATGAAAATTTGTTCTAATCACAGTCCCTGGTGGTATGGTAGTTTTGAAAATCTTCTTCTCAAAATCTATAAGGCCAGGAAAGCTCAAATATGAGTGGAAGCATCCTCAGATAGTGTAGATTCAAGTGTGTGCAAATCATGGTCCCCGGGGGTAGGGTGGGGCCACAATTAAGGGAGGAATTTTTACATAGGAATACATAGAGAAAATTTTTAAATATATTCTGGGAAAGTTTTCGGTCCAGTGTGAAAGCACAGGTTATGCAGATTTAAGTTTGATGACACCATGATTCCCTAGAAAAAAAGTGGGGCCATGAAATGGGGGGGGGGGGTGGTTATAGGAATAGAGAAAAATCTTAGTACAACAACAAAAGGTGTTTGGTATTTATCAAAAAAAAAGAAGTAGATGAAAATTGGCATATTTTCATTTTTTTTTTAGCAATATTTACTGTACTTAGTTGTCAAGATATTTTGATACTGTAATGTTAATTTGATAAGAATTAAGGCAATTGTTGCTCAGGTGAGCGAGGTGGCCCCTGTGCCTCTTGTTTGTTTTGTTTTTATTTATTTTTTTGTTCCATTTCTATTTTTCAATTAAGTGATTATTTTCGTTTAACAACTTTTTAAAAGTGTGCAAGTTTGAGTTTGCGGAAAATTAACAATAAGCTGAAGTTCAATCTACTTAAAATTAGACTTGTAATTCCGCTCCTCTACGATACGCTATACTTGTATAGCGTATCGTAGAGGAGCGGAATTACAAGTCTAATTTTAATTAGATTGGCTGAAGTTAAAACAGACGCTCGACAAGTATACATGCAGGTCAGACAAAAAATTCAGCAACTCGAAACAAGTGCACCGTATCCTTTGCCTCAACTGAAGTCACTTGGTTGTTTGATTGACAGACAAAAGACAGTATCATGAGATTGTGTTATACCATGTGATCTACATTTGATGTGCTCATTTAATTCCCACGAAAGATTGATTTTCGGAAATGGACCAATAACAATGGTGTTTTCTAACCCATCACCATTGCTCGGATATAGAAAATACACATATCATTCCATAAACATCGTATACCATCGCGAATCATAAGTGATCGTATATTTATACAATGTTAAGGGAATACATTTTATTTGTATGGTATACATGCATTAAAAAGTAATTCATGAAAATAAAAAGACAAAAATGTACGATTGCAACATTCTAAAACATAGCAACTGCAATATGTTGAATGATAAATATATATTCAAATACTTTGGTCAAATTGTTTAGGTAATTGTTGATCTTTTTTTCTTATTTCAATCCCGAACATTTTCACACTATTACTAAAACTTTTTCAATGTGACCAAGCATGATTATGAAAATCTAATATTAAGAAAGTATTTTAAAGACAAACCTAAGCAGATTCTAGGCCAAATTTAAATCAATCTAAAATATAGAATCAAAGCTGATTTTGGACTTTTCTAAACTACAAGTACGATGTCTCAGACGATCTAAACTGGTATATAGATTGCCATGTGCGCAGCACTTAAGATATATTTAAGAGGAATAATAATAACTTTTGATATATTTAAAAAACAGTAATTTTGAAACATTTGTGCTAAAATCGTGTTTAAAACCCCTTAGAACCTTTGTTGCTATTGCTATTTGCAGACAGGCTATATATTCTTTATATCAATCATTTTTTACACATGTTGTACCAAAGTAATACTGTAAAATGAGAAAATATGGCGCACTACAAATTTTAGCGCCTTTGGCGCAACTGCCTCTAAGCGCTAAAATTAATAGTGCGCCAACGATTTTCCATATCTATTAAATTTCTTTAAGTTGCAAAACAATAACGTCAGTCATTTTTAAGGCTATATAGAGGTGTTTATTTAAATATCAGATGCTGTCGGTTCTGTTTGTTTAAACAATTTTACAGGTAAACGGTATGGGTTATCGGGTAGAAGTGCCTAATCATGGATTAATTAATTCAGTTTTAATTGCTTTTTATTATCTCTCATCAGCACCCTGAAAATTGGGCTACTTCCCATGCCACTTCCATTTAGCGCCTCGAGGTTAAAATGTGATTAAGCGTGGCGATCGTTAACGCTGACAATACATGATTGATCATAATTTCTTTGATCTCCGATTAGTGGATAAAAAGATAACAAGACAATACGTATTTTTTTAATGTAAAATTACTGTGAAAAAGATGCTCTCATGTTGATCGAAACTAATGGTAAATGTAGCATTCGATTTCACTTTTAGTTTCGGGACTCTTCTAGTGTTATCCAAGTCGACACGTTAAATTCAAAGTCCGATAACTCAAATTTGTTTACCAACAAAAATTACACATCATCGCCAATAAATGAGGTGTTTATATCTATCTACTGATGATTTACACAAAAGTAAGTGTATTGTTCTCAACGACAGTTTACCGTGCAAGCGAGATAACATTCAAATACGTTTTGTTCACGTGCTTGAGTGAACACAGAACTAAATTTTGGGCATGATCGTTTATCAAACAACAACATTTTTTGTATTCTTTTTTAAAGAAAAGATGCATGCGCTAAAATATAATTGCGCTAATGTACTGGCACTTGCGTTTGCGCTAAAATACATGTGCGCCAAATTTTCTCGTTTAACAGTATTGTTTTTTAACAATCACTCCCTTTTCTGATGACAATTTTTGTTTATTTTCACTACAATTCATCAAAAGAACAAAAATCAACGGTTGAACCCGCTTTGGTAGAATAATAATGGTGATTGTACTGTAAAAAAGGCTGGATGGTCAACGCATTAACACCAAGATATACCTCAAATTTCAGCCATAATTTGTAAAGCTTAAACAGTTATTCAGTAAACAAAAATTCCAAATAATTATGTTCTTAACTTCAAGTATTTTCACCTTATTTTATGCAGAGCACCTTTTTTAAAGGAGGTCAGTTTCATAAAAAAAGTTACCACTGCTATCCGTCCCTTATAACCATTACTGCAGTTTGTTGAACCGAATCTGATTAGATAGTCAAAAGTATCTTTTCTGTTTGTTTAATGTTTTGTTATTCAACACCGACAACATTATTATATTTTTTACGACAGAAATATTTAAATTTTATCTAAGAAGTATTTTCTTTACTGTAAATATATTAATCTTTCGTTTAAATGACATATTAGTATTTGTAGAGTGTCCACAAACCTTAAGAATAACAACTTTTTTTTACTAAAGTAAAACGCGTAAAACCACAAATAGTATGAAACTCCAATTTAAATAACAAAATTCACAAGTTAAAACAACAATTAACATTTTATCTTATTTATTTACAAAATAATAATAATATTAGTAATAATGATTATTATTATTATTTATCTAAACACATCTCAACATATACTCGACTGATCGGAGCTGATTGTTACGATTACACGGGGCAGTTAAATGGACGGTACTCCCACAGGCCGGTCACAAGTCTATAGCCATTTTACAAACAACACACATCGCATGGTGAAACAGTTCTTAGTCAGAAACCCCATGACATATTACAGAAATTCCAGGAAATTCCTCCTCCTCCAATTTTCCGGCGACTCTTTCCTCGCAAACGATACTTTTAATACAGTAACTAGCGAGCTCTGACGTCACATCACAAACAAAGCAGCCAAGTGTCATATGAAAACATACAATAGCTGATTATATATGTATCTCAACAATGTTAATAATTAAATACGAAACTACCGGTGAAGATATCCACAGCTTTCTAAAATATGTTTTGATAAGAACAGAACTTTCAAATAAAAAAAATAATCATACAGTTTTTATTAAACTGGAATTAAGTGGACAAATGCAAACTTTAAAAGAAAAATAACACAAACAAAACTGATTTTTAAAAAGCTTAATTGTAGTAATATATTATATCTACATTCAGTGCTTTAATAAAGATAATGTAATGATCAATTATATTAAAACCCTGTCACACAAAGTTGCCTTTTCACAGCGTATTAACAGCGTTGTAAAATTCATGGAATCGCCGAAGGATCGCAAACCAAATTCAGAATACAAATGTTCAATTTTATCTGAAATGTTTACGAATAAAATGCCAATTCTACTGAACTCCCGCGGCGTGTAACTGTGTTTCCACAGATTTCTACTTGGCGATCGATTGTGCTTTCGTTGAGTATCCGTCAAGCGGTCTTTACACTTTACAACTGGTAAATGAATGATACAAATATGTTTTTGTTTTATAAAATAAATTACATAGTAAATTCAAACATAACTAGAATCTAAATAATTTGTGAAAGACACGCATCCTAATAAACAGGTCTACTAAAAGAATCGTTATTAGTTGTTGGAGAAATGTGAAAACATCAGAAAAAAAGACATGAATTCGATCTACTCTTCCAATAAGTCTTGGAATATTCGCAAATTCTCCTTTTACACAGTCATCTACATGAATTTTAAAATTACTACATCGCTAGCTATTGTACAGCAGTCGTTGTTCAAATTTTCGTAGTCTGGTTGACATTGCACTAGGAAACGTCAAGAGAGTGCAATGGACGAGGCAACAGCTCCTTGGGGTCGCTGTGTGAACGTAGCGAAATGAAAACAACTCGTTCTAACGCTATGGATGCGCAGCAATGGCGCGGTAGAGACGCAGTGACATCACAAATGACTCCGAGGGGTCTTCGTGCAAGTGCAATCAACTGATCACTGCGTCTACACTGCAAATGGCTGCGTTCCTTGAGCGCGCCAACAGAGCTATTGTGGCGAGGTTGGAGACCTCATGGTGCAAATGAAGATGCCGTTGCTTTTTTAAGGCGCTGAAGGAGACTCTACTGCGTGTACTTCGGTGATCTACATTATTTAAGGATGCAGCGGTATCGCCATGAAGATGCAGCTCCGGTGTGACAGGGGTTTAATATGTTTTCTATACAGATAAACACTTTTTTGTACAATCATTCATTTTATTACGAGAATGTCATAAAAATGGGAAGTCTGCAAATGTTATTGATGGAACGTCGTTTTCAAAGATTATTTACAGCTATTCTTAAACTAATCATGATGAAAGAAATACAATGTAATGTCTACATCGATTAGGAAATATTCTGTGCGTTATTGCACAACCAAATCTTTTTATTATTGCTTTAAAAAACTGCTACAGTTCACAGTTCAGTAGTTGTGTCCAAGTAAAGGCATTAATTCTTTAAGTACAAGATGGATTCCTAAATGAAAGGTAAAAGTAAAAACGTAAATAAAAAAACAAAAAGAAAAAAAAATAGAAGAGCATAAAATACTAAAGAACTTCGGTCATAAAAATATGTTTTACCTGCAAATGATTGGGGTGTACCTGCCGGCGGTTAATACATTAAGCAGTCAGGTCTTTATTACAGTTGACATTTCGAGAATGACATCCAGTTACTATTTAATACAACCATGTGTTAAGTTCTATTTGACTTTAGAGAATAAAAAAAAAAATAAAAAAATACAAAAAAAACAAAAACAAAAACAAAAAAGAACCACATATATGTCATCAGTAGCAGAAACATTTAAATTAATAAAAGAAAAAATGTGTTAATCATGAAATGCATACAATTCAACACCACAAACACTCGTTGTTGTGCAAAAAGAACAAGCTGCCTCACTCCTTTTGTATGGTTTTGGTTTTTGTTAACGTCCACTTTTGTCTACTCCAAGTCTTCGAACTTTACTTCTTTCTTGCATTCCTTTTTGATTTAAAAAGATAGAGTTAAATATTTAAATTACAAGAAACACTTAAGACACAGTTCTCTTACTCACACGTTTGCCCTCTCCATGCCCCGGTCAATGCATTTGGCCTTGCAACAGAAGACGCCCCGTATGATGATCGATGGCAACAACAATGTTAATTCAATTCTTTTCAGTCCTCTGTTTTTCTTCAGATGTTATCTGTTATTATCTGACCTCCATTGCCTTGTTTTATTCATAGACAAAAGACAGTGAAAGCTAAAATAAAGGTCAACAAGAAGATATCTATATTTCAGCAATAATTTCTCTGTATTTTTGGGATCACCTGTCTCTGAATCGTCTTACGGGATGTTTATAATAGTCACGTTATGGTATTTTTTCAAAAACATCAATAACCTAAAATGTTTTCTAGCTGCTGGAGCTCCGTTTGTTCCGTATTAAACATAGCAATAACTTAGTCCAACACTTTAACACATTTTATTTTTACAAAATAATACGACACAAAGTTTACATGTCCTACAATATGTAGCAAATCGGATGTCTTCACTAATTTCTGTCTTCTTCACGACATTAGACCCTATTAGCCGTTCTATCCTCTCATATGTCATATTCCTGTTTTGACAAGTAGTTGACATCTCCCCCCTTCCGATCCTATTCCTGTTTTGACATATAGTTTAATTGTAAAATATACTTAACTTTAGAGAAGTAAAAATCCATGACAAAAAATAGAATTAAAAGTGTCAAAATACATTTACAAAGTTTCAAAACAAACTTACATTAAGGTTAACTCATCAACATTGGATGGCTTTTTTATTTCATTCATATTAAAGAAGCAACTTTAAAGTATAAACACACTTACACGTGTTAGTTTGTTTGACATGCATTAGAACAGCCGGATTTGTAAAAATTCAACAAAATTACAATTTCAAAGGCAACACTATATGATATAGATTCGTTAAGCAGAGTGACTACTTACCCTGGTACACTGAGTGCATTATGTTACGTTGTTTTACAGTAGCCAAATTTCTTTAACACCAACGCGATGACAGGGTTGTATTTCACATATATACAAATTTTATATAACGATCAAATTCAATACTTATTTTCAACGAAAAAAATATTACCTATAGTTAAAAATTATAGGTGTGTAATTTTAAGAGAAAAATTGCAAAACATCACATATTCATACTTACTTGCGTTGCCATTTCTTCTCTCTTCAGAAATTAACTTCGGCGAGTGTATATCTATTTTTACGCAAATTTGGTTTGTGATTTTCTTAAAAATACATATCTGTTTTACTGTTATCTTGGCTAAGTTTGTTGTATTAAATAATTCTTTACTTATTTTACAAGAAAAATGTAAACACTAACCTATGAACAAATTGTTGGCGTCCGATGTACCCACATTAGTACAACTTGGTACACATTAAATGATCAACGTGGTCATTCGTTGGCACATTTTTAATTTATATGGGTTATTGTTACTTTGAAGTAAACTTGAAAATATACGATTTATAAGCCAAGCGTCATATTTCAAAACAAATGTCTTATGTAATGTTTTGAATACTATTTCGATAATTAAAAATCAATTATTAAATCTCTGATTACCATACCATGAATAAAAAATAAATAAATAGATTATGTACTTTTTTGACAGAAGTATCCTATCCAGCCAGGACGGCAGCCATAATCACACGAACCACTGACATCGTTACAGCCATCACAGGTGTAACTGTTGATACAAGTCTCAGAACAGTCTTGTCCAAAATATCCAACGGGGCAAACTGAAATGAACCGAATGTGTTATATAATTAGGATTAATCCTTACCTACTAAGTCAATCTACTTACGTGTGAAATACATGTATTATATATCTATTTTTGTCTATGCTATAAATTTAATACAAATCTACACACGAGTTTTACACAAGTCTCCTTGATAGTCAACATCACATCCAGTTAAACACGTCCCATTAATATTGGAACAATGGTCTACGTCACGACAATGTCCACATGTTTCATTGCATTCAGAACCATACGACCCTCTGTCACATGCTGCGATAAAAATGTTCAATCTCACAAGATTAATGTGTTAAGAAATGCTATTCAATTTAAGTGTTTTAAAATCAATTTAACATAAGCACGTTCAGACATCAGATGTATTCAGAAAACTTATTGTGTTGATCTAGAAATCAGATTACACGGTAACATTAATATCATTATTAAGATAATGTAATGATAGCTATATTTTTCTTTATTTAAATGTATATCATACGACAAAACACTTACATGTTTTACACAAGTCTCCTTGATAACCAGGATCACATCCCGTCAGACACGATCCATTGATGTTGGAACACTGGTATCTGTCACGACAATGTCCACATGTTTCTTTGCAGTCGTAGCCATACGACCCTATGTCACAAGCTTAAAAATGAAATCAGTTTAATATGTAAAATTAAATGTATTAATACAGTTTTCTAATGTGAAGTTAAAGAGTTTTTAAACTTAAAACATATTGTTTTGTACAACTTCGTTTGGTTAATTTATTAAAACGATAATCTCATCCAAATAGCTAGGACATGTCAAATTGACAGAATCATTTAATCAATTCATTGTTAAAAAACGTTTTCTGGACACATAAAGATAGTTGCATGAAATGGAAATAACCAAAACAAAAGCTTTCACTTTAGCTTTAACTATTAAAAATAACTATACAAAAACAACTGGTATGTTATGCACAGTTTTCTTTCAAAAGTGTTGAAAGGTGTAGGTCGTGAGATTAATAGCTCTATGTAAATAAATCGACATGATAATTCTTATGTGATTTCAATATCATTCTAACATGAAAAGCACTTAATATGAGTATGATATGTGGCGAAATCGCCTATGAAGTTGATAATAATGCATCTTATGTGCAGTTCCTGCAACTCTCTCATTATCAGTCTACTAATCCTTAAAACACATTTGTTTACTTAATGTGTTGATCTATCTTCACATTTACCAGTTTTACACAAGTCTCCTTTATAACCAGCATCGCACCCAGTTAAGCAAGTCCCATTGTTGATGGAGCACTGGTTTACGTCACGGCAGTGTCCACATGTTTCTTTGCAGCCAACACCATATGTTCCCCTTTCACAAGCTATCAATACAAACCAATTTCATATTGAACATAATCAACCTGACCTTTTTTTTTATTTTACAAATTTACTGTATTCTAGCCTACACTGTAAAAACAAACACAAAGATTTATAATATGATATAGTTATGTTCATTAGTATGTTACTGTAGTTATACAACATCTTAATCCATTTTTCCGTAGAATTTCAGATCTGTAGTCTTACTTATTTCACATCGGTGACCTTTGTATCCAGGTTTACAGCCCTGACAGGTGCCCGTCTCTATGTGACAGTACTGACAGTTGACGTCTGGACAGGGAACGGAACAGTTGGACCCAAAATATCCGGTAGCAGGACATCCTTCAATTTATGCAATGGTACTGACTTAGTTATACTTCTAAAAAGTTCTTAATTACTTCATGAGTAGAATGGCATACTTTGCTTATGCATAACTAGGCATGTGTTTCATCATGGTAATTTAATAATGCATATGCATCGAGTACTAATTATCTATGTTGATATGGTTCATGTTAAACTTTTATGTAGCAATGAGTGAGGACACTATTGGGGAAAACACAATCATCATATGTAAATGGCATCATTGTCAAATTTATCTACAATTAAATCAAATTGTTTGAAATAATGGTAATTGTAGCATGAAAATTAACATGCTTATATCGATCAAAAACACAGCATACAAGTCACATACTAAAGTTAGTCAATTTAAAAGATGTTGGCAGAACCACGGTACCGTGTACTATGTTTTAATTACACATATTGAATCGAAGATAAAGTACACCCACCGTACACCTCCACTTCACAGAGATATATACACCAGTCACATACTAAAGTTAAGATCAATATTAAAGATGTTGTATACTATGTTTTAATTGCACATATTGAATTGAAGATAAGGTACACTCACCATACACCTCCACTTCACAGAGGGCAGTGTCAACACTGTCAGAGTAATCGTCAGGGTAGGTAACTCCTGGTAGTCTCTCGTTGTAGTATATGACGTACTGTCCATGTACAGGACAGGTGGTGGTGAAGACAGCAGGTATGGTGTCTAGTGTAAAGTTGTCGTCCTTGTAACACAGTGTTCCCTGTAGTCTGTCTGTTGTATTGGAGACGTACACAGAGAATCCAAGGAAATACTGAGTGCGCCAATTAGAAGGAACTGTATCGTCATAATAAGAAAATTAATATGAAGGCCATAAGAAGCTAGTTAGATAAAAAAAGAGAACCAATAAATGATTCTCAACATGTAATGGTCAACAAATATATATGGATGACATTTAATGTATTAACGCACAAATGAAGCGGGCATGTAGACATAATTCATGTCAAATAAGTAGTGGTGATGTCAGTACATAGTAGATAACAATGTTTTACAACAGTGTATATCTATGTAGATAAGTATTTTGTTAAAGGGCCAACAACGAAACAAAAATAAACCGTATATACAAACAAAAAAGTTTCGTTAGTGTATTCCTGCCAATAATACACAAGTTCACTTGTTTCCCCTACACCCTACTGTAGACGGGATTCACCTGATAGTTCTGTCTAGTTGAAAAGTGTGCTGTCGCCTAAACTTACGGCAGCGTTAGTGAATACCTGAACGTTTACAAGTGTGTGAGCCGGGGGGGGGGGGGGTGACAGAGTTCATTTCACCTGTGTTGAGTTCTCGTCAGATCCTGGATATGGAGTGGACAGACACAATCTCTATCTATTTTACAGGGCATGAAGGATTCTCGATAAATGAAACTTCAACTAAAGGTTTCTTTATCGTGCCAACACCGACCACGACGCTTGGCCTAATGTAATGACAAACAGTTATGATTTGTCTCTGGATCTTTAATTTATTTAATACCATAAATATTATTTTGAAAATCTCAAATCTGTTCACTCTTTTAAACCTCTACTGTAGAAGGGATTCACCTGATAGTTCTGTCTAGTTGAAAAGTTTTCTGTCGCCTAAACTTATGGTAGCGTTAGTGAATGCCTGAACGTTTGCAAGTGTGTGAGCGGAAGGGGGGGGGGGGGGGGGTGACAGAGTTCCTTTCACCTGTGTTGACACAGTTCGTGTTGAGTTGTCGTCAGATCCTGGTTAAGGAGTGGGCAGACACAGTATCTATCTTTTTTTCAGGGCATTAAGGATTCACGATTAAAAAAAATCACATCTCAAAATAAAACGCATATTTCAACTAAAGGTTTCCTTATCGTGCCAACACCGACCGCGACGCTTGGCCCTATGTAATGACACACAGTCACGATTTGTCTCTGGAGCTTTCATTTATTTAATACTTTGTGCAACCATACATTTTATAATGTTAATCTCAGATATGTTCACTCTTTTAATAAAAATAAGCAATATTACAAAGTTTCTGTAATAAACGTTGTTATTAAACGCCTTATTCATAACTGTTTTGTTATTTAAATTTTGTTCACCAGTTGATAGGGGTTTAAGGTAAAGATCTAGTAAATGATTCCAGACTGTCCTTTAGGTGCTAGAACCATTATGACGTCATAATTGATTTGATGAATTTTTTCCCTTATTTTACGGCTTTTAAAGAATTATGTGTAAAATAAAACAATACTTTGACATTCTATATTTAATCAAGGGAAAAGTAATCCCGGTACCTATATTCTATTTGACATCATTTTAAAGAGGATGTCAAGACCTTGTATAATGCCGTTTTTGCTGAGACTGTAGGCATTCTAGATATATTTCATTAGTCAAAAATGGACAAAACTCCGAGATTTGTTACTTTTATCCTTCATATTTCATAGAAAACGATTGTTTAAAACATGATTTTTCATTGTGTTTACCAAAAATTTAAGCCCCGGTACACCCTATGAAACAAAGATATTGTTATGAAGCATCATTAAAAGAATTTATATCCTGAATTTCAAAAACATGTAGGCACCTTCCATTTACTAGATATTGACCTTAACTTCACATACATTTTTTGCAAAAAAATTCTTGCACGGAACAAAACACTGATAAACTTGTTACTTTGTTTTGTATTCTGAAAAAAAAAAATCGAAAATAGTTCCCTACTCAGTCTCATTATAAATAAAATCAACGGAATTTATGTTTACATGAGATGATCGAAAAAATGTGACTATATCCCATTGATATATTATACCTGCCCCATAAACAGTTTCATAACAAATAATACCAACAACGGAATCTAGGTTTAACAGAACCTTATCAATAACGAGAATCAGTAAATGTGACTATACCCCATGGTTTACTGTTCATCATGAAGTAGATGGTGATGTGGTGGATGCTGTGGATGGTGATCAGGTTCACCCACCAGGTGGCGGTTTGTTCGTATAATGATTCAGCACATTGACCTCCATCACCACTCAGGTCTGATTTACGTCCGTCTACAGCGTTACTGGCGTCAAATGTGTCACCTGGTCCAGGGTACTGTTGGTATGCTGGTTTGTTGAGGGCGACATTAACTGTGAAGATAAACGCACATGTTCTAACAACGTTACTATCGTGATGATGTCAACTCATGGTTCGAATAGCTTATAATACATGTATGCATGTATTGAACATTCAAATGCATTTGTTAAAACGATTTGAAAGTATCAATTTTATCTAGCAAAGCCTATAAATATATAAAATTCAAATGTAGTTCAATCGATAAACGAACTTAAGTAACTAAGGTTATAAATATTATGAATAAAAATTTCATATCTAATAGAATAAAATTGAAGTTAGAAAAAAAATCGTATGGAAATATTAATGCTACATGAGTTTGTTATAATGTAAATTGTCTGTACTGTATATATATCTATATTTTATACAATGAACCATTAGTGTCACAAGATTGAAGAGTTTAAACAGTGCGTAGAAGATGAGACAGCATAAGGTTAGAGACTGGAAAAAAAAGAACACCTTCCCCCCCCCCCCCCCCCCCCCCCCCCCCCCGGAAGACAAATGTACTATCGCACACATACACGAAATGAAATTCAGTTGATTAAACGCTTTAAAAATATTTTTTCTAGTAAGTCTGTATATAATTCAAATGTAGTACAATCAGGGAAAGTACTTAAACATGAAATATAAAAGTTGCCGCATTAAGTCATGAATCATGGTAGGTGCCAGCACGATAAAGAACCCTTACTTGTCAATGTTCCTAACTACCAAACCATTGACCTTTTCCCGGCATCAAGTGACATTAGAAACTTGAAATTTCCTTTTTCAATATATTTCTTTGAAGTACGTTATGTATGTAGCCTTTAAAATACTTGTAGTTAATATGTAAATACTCTTTAAGTGTGGAGATTGGTTTTATAATGTAGTATTGCTACTGTTATTTTAACAATAATTTCTGGGAAATTCAATAAAATGCTCTTATTTTTTTTTCATTTTATTCTTTTAAATTACCAACTAATGGTTTGGTTCAGTCCTTGTAAAGTATCCCAAACCAACCTCATTTGGAAAATATCATGATTTTTAGAAATGAACATAAAGTGGACTCACCGTACGCCTGGGATACTGTCAGAAGACAGAACAACACAGTGAGGACATCGTGTGGATACACAGAGTTTCCGGACAGGGACATCCTGGTGTTGTCAATCTGGTCAAACTATATAACTCAATAAGTATAGATTTATATGCCTAACAGAAATAACAAAGCAAATATACAGTATTCATTCGTCTGAGAAGACATATGTAGACAGGCTGTATATGTATTTGTCTAGATGTTTAAGTAGAAGAGGGGTGTGTGTGTGTGGCATAGTGAAGGCGGAGACTCAATGATCACGTGACGAGGAAGTAAAACAAGAAATATTAAGAGCTTAGTACGATGTTAAAAACCTAGCTGTCAATCTTTATTAAAACAAGTAAACCTTTATGAGATTTTTTCTTCATTTGAAAATGTTAAAGCAATATAGTCTAATATAATCATATGTTATAATACACTCATGTATATGTATGAAAGTCTGTTGATGTAGTCGAGTTATGCACACGTACGTTACTCGGTCTGTATTTGTATTATTCCTATCATAATGTTCACCTTACTTATATGTTTAAGGTCACATTAAACGATATCTTGAGTATGCTGAGTGATATTCTTTGAAATCATTTAATTTCATGGGGGCCAAATTTCGTGGATTATTGGGGTTTATTTTTTTGGCTTATTCATGGGTATGTAATTTCGTGGATGCGTCAATTTTCAGTTTCAGTAAAATAGGTAACTTTTGTTGAATTTGTTTTCGTTGAGGATGTAAACTGATTGGGGAGGGATACCAACGAAAACCATGAAAATTGAGCCTTCATGAATTTTAATTATTCCACAGTATAGAAATAGATTCATGACTGCATAATTCAAGAAAATAATTTACATTAAGGGAGGGTTACGCTGATGAAAACAAACTGTATTTAAAATATACACGAGTTTGCATTGTGTAAGCGTGTATAGGTAACTTAATAAATAAATACGAGTTGGCCAATCATACAGTTTGTACACCAGCGGCATGTATTGTTTATACATAATGACATAACGTGCTGATCTTTAGAGCGCTAAAGTAATGCAACTAACATTATATTTTAGAATGTGATGCAATATCACAAGTCCGGAACAAGCTTATAGACAAACATGTTTCGGCTAGACCAAGTGTGCTAAAATTTTCGTACCTTATGGCAGCATGCAACATGAAATTGTTGAGAAAATTGTGTATGTTTATAAGAAAGATATACGATGTAGTGTCGTCTATGAGGTTCATTTGGTATAATTTGTCTCAACTTTATAACCCTAATATTTATATATGTTTACCTCTGACCATTTCTTTTTGTATATTTTAATGTTATTTTTGTCCTCATGTACCATATGTTTGAAATAGTTTTTAACGAATAAATGAACTGAACTGAACTGCAAAAGTGAAACAATTTTATTAGTGAGACTTAAAACAGTAACACATAACATGTTTAATATTGTCGTAGTATGTTTTCTTTTTCCTTACAAAATATATTTTCCGTCTATCATTCTTTGCCTTTTAGCGTTGTCATGTTTTAGTTAAAGAAAACAAAATTCATATCGATTATTATAAATCAATGGCTGAAATATCTGGGACACAGGTGCGTGCAGGAACAATGTACACAAACCATAATTAACTAGTCAAGACATGAATCTCATTATTCTTTTTAATAGATAATAAAACTCTTTTGATTCATACTTAATTTAGTAAACTTGAAATCCAACATGTATTAAGGGTAATTTCAAGTGAAAAATTATCAAACTTCATAAAACATAACACAAAGGACGTGTTATTACACGTGAGTGCACAATATTCAATTGTTTGTAATAAACAACAATTCACATTAAAGGGTATTTCACAGAAGTCCATTAAAAGACAATGAGCGGTGCCTTTTAAGAATACCAAGAAAAGGGTGATATCGACGTTGTTTTTCCTAAAGTCACTCTCATTGCAGGCACATAGCATCGTTTTTGAAAGTTGGGGAGGGGCAAAATCATCTAAAAAAAATTGACAAGCAAAAAAAAAAAAAACCACACAAACAAACAAACAAACAAAAAAGGAGTGAGTTTTAAAGATCATGAAAATCATCCGGGGGTTTGGGGTGGGGTAGGGAGGGGATGGGGGGCAAAGCATATCTATAACTTCATATAACAATAATCTTGTAGTTAGTTTCCTTCCTTTCAATTCAGTTTTATACATCCTCTCGCAAAACGTGGGAAGCCGATTCAATTTTAATTCACTTTTTTTACATCTTATAAAACACAATGTTATAAAACACAATGTTCCCTGCGAGAAAGAGTGGGGGAGGGGGTGTGCTGGCCCTACCCCCCCCCCCCTCCTCTGATGTTACGTCCCTGCATTGAGATGATGCAACTTGTTTGTCTCTAAAAATAGATTAAACAGTTTTGTCCAGTGGCTCTGGTTATTTAGTAAGCAGTTAAAAACAATATTACCATGATATTTGGCGATTAAGTTCCATCTTCTTACATGTATTTTACAAGGGAATCAATAAAAATACATATATTGAATTATTATATTCCACGAGAACAATTGGTATGTATAACAACATTTAAAAGATTGAAATACCGATATAAGCACACAATAAACAGATGTTTACTCTCACCATCTTATTAAATGAGAGAAATGCGCACTGTTGGCAGTAATTAGCCGTTAAATAATGTAACTTTTAATTTGTGTGATGCGAGTATGAACAATATTTTGATGCAAATGACAACATCCGTAGAACAGTAATATGCTATTTATTTATTGGACGTTAAATTTAAATATATATCTATTATCAGCACTGTCACAAATCGTTATTTCGTAAATTGTTTTCTAATTATGTAAAAACAATATACAGGTTTTCCCATAACTGAAGCATATCTCTCTCTCATTCTCTCTTTCCCATAACTGAAGCAGCTCTCTCTCTCTCTCTCTCTCTCTCTCTCTCTCTCTCTCCTCTCTCTCTCTCTCATTTGATTAAACAACTCCTAACACTTACTATAAAGTAATGATTGAAAAAGCACCGAAAACGTTTCTTCAGCACACTTTCTTTTATTGAACGTTATATACTTATCGATATCTTAGACGCGGGTATGTTAACAAACCATGATTAACTAGACAAGATATTAATTTCATTATTATTATTTAATTGATTATAACATTCTTGAGTCCTACTACGCTTAGTAAACTTTAAAACCTAAATGTACCAACAGTCATTCCAAGTGCAAAATAATTGAACTTCATAACAGAGAACACAAAGGACGTGTTATTACACGTTAGCGTAAAAATTCACATTAACGGGAATTTCAAAGAAGTGCATTAAAGAAACAATGCTTGACACATAGTTTGAACGATGTGTTTTAAGAATACCAAGAAAAGTGTGACATCGGCGTTGTTCTTCCTAAAGTCACTCTCATCTCATTGCAGGCACATAGCATTGTTTTTGAGAGTTTGGGAGGGGCAAAATTATTTTTAAAAAAAGAAAAAAAATTGACAAGCAAACAAAAAGGGGGTGGGGTTTCAAGAACATTAACACCATCCGGGGAGGTTGGGGTGGGGTAGGTGGGAGCAGAGCATATCTTTAACTACATATAACAATAATATTGCTGTTATTTTCCTTCCTTTTAATCCAATTTCATACATCCACCCCCCTCCCA
Organism: Magallana angulata; assembly: GCF_025612915.1. Taxonomy (NCBI): domain Eukaryota; kingdom Metazoa; phylum Mollusca; class Bivalvia; order Ostreida; family Ostreidae; genus Magallana; species Magallana angulata. The sequence continues at coordinate 130,262 of NW_026441673.1, forward strand.
AAAAAAACAGACAAGTGGGAGGCCGACTCCATTTTAATTCACTTTTATACATCTTAAATAAAACACAATGTTTGCTGACAGAAAGAATGGGAGGAGACAGATCGTTAATCGTTATTTCGTATATTGTTTTCTAGTTATGTCAAAAATATACAGTTTTCCCATAAATGAAGCAGGTTCTCTCTCTCTCTCTCTCTCTCTCTCTCTCTCTCTCTCTCTCTCATTTAATTAAACAACTCCTAACACTCACTATAAACTGATGATTAAAAAATAACCGAAGACGTTTCTTCAGCACAGTTTTATTGAACGTTAGATATCTATCGATATCTTAGACGCGGGTATGTTAATAAACAATAAACACAAACCATAATTTACTAGACAAGATATTAATTTCATTCTTTTTATTTAATTGATAACAACATTCTTTTGAATCCTACTCCGCTTAGTAAACTTGAAAACCTCAATGTATTAGGAGTCTTTCCAAGTGTAAAATTATGGAACTTCATAAAACAGAACACAAAGGACGTGTTATGACATGTTTATCTACATTGAACAGACGGAAACAACTGGTGGAGAAGAAATTCCCGCTAAAACTGAGTCAAGCATATGTGAAATAGATGTTTATTGTCATCATAGCTCTTTCTACAAAAGAAAAATAAAACCTGCATTGTTCATTTTACTTCCGAGGTTTTACTTGAAAATACTATCTTCTCTCGACGCTTTTCTCTGTTTCTTAGTTAATTAAGGAATATTTTACAAAAGTGTTTAAGAGAAAGCACGCTTGACAAATTAATTGGACGTTGTGTATTAGGTACATGTATACTAGTTAAATGTTTAAAAGAAAGAATGTTTGACTAATTCTTGGAACGGTGTGTATTTGATACATGTATACTAGATAAGTGTTTTAAAGAAAGAATGCTAGACAAATTATTTGGACGGTGTCAGGCACGTAATATCGTTTTTGAAAATGTGTGTGTGTGTGGGGGGGGGGGGGGGGGGGGGGAGGTCGCAGATTCATCCAAGAAAATATTGACAAGCAAAGAAAAAAAAAACAATAAAAAGGAAAAAAAAAAAGAGGGGGGGGGGTAGTAGTATACCCTTGACTTCAATTTCATTGATTATTTCCTTATTTTCAATTCAATTTTCTACATGGTCCCATAAAAGTGGGGGGGGGGGGGGGGGGGGGGGGCAACTCCATGTTAATTCTATGTTAATTAAATGTGTGGTATGTATATTTAAGAAAAATCTTTGCTGCGCAAAAAAGTGGGGGGCAGGTCCCCCTGATGCTATGTGTCTGCTATGTTTCTGGGTGCGTATTAGGTGCATTTGTACTAACTACTGTTTTTAAAAATTATGTCCAAGTCCTAAGATGATGAAATGAAACTCTATATACAGGATGAAAGGCGATTTTGTTCCTACTTCGCCCACTCTCATGTATTAAACGTAGAAGTCATCTTCGGTTTGTAATTATCAAATTCCACACGAACAATTGGTTTGAAAAACAACATTGAAAGACTAAAGTAGCCGAGAGGAAAACTTTTTTTCAGATAAAAATGATGGAAGCACAAATTAAACAGACGTTTACTATCATCATTTGTTCTCTCCAAGATAACATCAGTTTCCGGTTTTTACTCCCGAGGCTTCATTACAAATATTTCCTATTTCAACACCTTTTATTTTTTATAAGTATAATATACTGATTTAAAAATACTACACAAACATACATTTAAATGATAGTTTTATATAGAAACATGAGGAAGGAATCATGAGAAATAGTTGAGAATGTGAATGTCAAAGCTTTCATGTAGAATCACACATAAGGGGACCGTGATGGGTGTAACACAGGGGACGTGATTTTAAAGCGGTGAAAGTAGATCATTGAGTATTCAAAGACTTATTATAATTAATTAAAATCGATTTATATAACCAAAAATATCGTATGGAAGACAGTGAGTATTGATAAACTACCTGTAGTAATATGGGAGTTAAGAAATTTTTGGAAAAGATCAAACACTTCGACAATATGCAGGTGGGGTAGGCGCAACGCATTTTTTATTTAGGGAATTTTATTAAAAATGTCGATTCCTACTGCAGAACGTCCAAGTTTTTTCGTCTAAAACCATTCCAAGTGAATAGAAATTCTACATTTATGAAATAAAACCATCTCCAATGTATGAATTGGGGAATATTCAATCGAAAACCCGATGTTGCGTAGGGGGCTGTGATCTTTTAGCAAAGGGGGACTGTGACTATATTTCATATAACAAAATCCACATTTAATATAGCAATGAACATGTGGTTACTGGGTTCTATATGTATACAGCGTATTTCCCCCCCCCCTTTTTTTTGGTGTTTTTCTTTTGGATCTTTTTTAAAATGTCGATATTCTTTTATTCCTTTTATTATAAAAACCATGATAAATGATAAATGAAGATTGATGAATAAGGCGTTTGTAAACTGCCTATATGAGAATACATAAGAGACTGTAAAATTAAGATAATTACAAATCTCAAAATTTCTTTCTTAATTATTGACAACAATGAATACTTACCATAACATTGATTTATAACCGTTAACTATGTTAAATATTTCGAAATATTGATTTACACTCGCGTATGCGTGTCAAAACCTGTTATAAGAAATTTCGGGCGAAAGAAAAGAAATTCTCTGGGCAGTCAATAACTCTCTATCACCTCCATGTCGTTCAGGAAATCTAGGGGGTCTCTGAAAACTCGTTTCTCTTCGTTATTTTCTCTGCACGACGTCGTCTGCTAGTATAAACACGGCGGTCTTTTTTATCTGTTTACGTGCACGTAGATCAATTAAGAGTGCCCATGGTTGCTCATAGACTAAAAAACAACTTCCATCGTAATTTGCAACTGACAACTTTAAGTGAAACGCACTTACGCGCTACGTTCACGTTTACGTTTACGATCTACGATACGTTAGTGAAACAGTCGCTTGGTGTGATATAGGACAGACGATATCCAAAAAAGGCATTCGCTGCTTAAAATAATCATTTCAAAAATGTGATTGTGACACTGCCCTGGTCCCCTCACCCCCCTCCCCCCCCCCACCCCCCCCCCCACACACACACAAGGTTTTAAAAAAATACATCCCCATATAAGAAAGGATATATGATAGGGGCGATACAATAACAGATAGATAGGTTTACAATTACGATCTTCTCCACTTTACTCTTATATCTTCCATTAAATAATTGAGATTGATAAAATATAAGATTAAATGATTATGGCAAATGTATTTAACGATGAATTTGATACAAAATTTATGTTAATTCCACCTTTATTTAACAAATTATTGACTTATTAGGGTTTTCCGTTTTGAAAGCACATCTCGAGAGAGAGCGTCCGAATTAAGATGCCTTTTGCCCGGCCGGTGGATGATTGTCATGTCATACTGACTGAGTTTCTATTGTTCTATTATTTCTATCCGTGCTATTTGTCCCTCTGGGTGACGAAAGTTAATTAACAAGGTCAAGCTATGATGATCTGTGCGGACGGTGAACTTACGACCAAGGAGGTTTTGTCGGAACTAATGGGTAAACCTGACTACTGCAAGCAACTCTTTAGGAGTAGTACAGTACCGACGCTGCTATGTGGATAACACGGAACTTGCATACCCTATTGTTCGCTCATACCCATCCTGAATTTGACACAGTCCCCCGCCAATGGCGAGGTCTGAGGCGTCAGTATCCAGAAAGAAGTACCCCTCCTGGGTCGGGATAGCCAATACTGGGGGTTAGTCAGACGCGATATTAGGTTCTCGAAAGGCTTGTTCTTGTTCACTTTCCAACCAGAAGGCAGCCTTGCCCGTGATGGCATATAACGGGGCTGCAACTTCTGAAAAATGATGGATAATGTTCCGGTGATAGTCCGCGAACCCTAAGAATCTCTCAACTGCCTTGGTATTTACGGGTCTTGGCCAATCTCGAACTGCTTCAATATATTGGTCACCCATTTCAACCCCCTCCGAGCTCACCAAGCGATCTAGAAACTCAACTTTTTGCCGGAAGAACTCGCATTTCCTTGACTTGAACTTAAGGCCTTACCGGCGGAATCTCTCGAATACTTGACGCAAGTTGTCCAGATGTGCTCGAGTGGACTCTCCGAGAATGAGAACATCCTCCAGGAAGGCCAGGGCTATCTTCCAATTTAACCGGTGAAGGACGAGATTGATAGCCCGGGCAAACGTAGCCGGAGCATTGCAAAGGCCAAACCCCTATCCTTGTGAACTCGAAAAGCCCATACTTGGTTATGAACGCTGTCTTTCTCCAATCCTCGGGGTTGGCCTTAATCTGCCAATACGCCGCGTTGGCATCGAGTTTTGAAAACCAGAGGTTACCCGCTAGCGTTTCGAGGCACTCCTCGATGAGTGGGAGCGGGTAGGTGTCTTTTACGGTCACCTTGTTCAGCGCTCGATAATCAACGCACCACCGCACAGAACCGTCTTTCGTCCTTATCAGCACGGGGGCTCCGGTCAAATCCGATGTGGATAGTTGTATAACCCATGCGGCCAGCATACGGTCTAAGTATCCCTCTTCCTCCCCTTGGAAGACCGCTGGGGTCCTGTGCATGCGTTGCTTAACAGGCAGTGCCTCTGCAGTTTCGATGTGATGCTCGATAGCTGCGAACTCGCCCAGGTCTAAATCACTAACGGCAAATACATCGGAGTGCTGTGTTATAAGCCGCATCGCCTCATCGCGCACGTCAGGCGGAGCATTAATCCGAATGTCATCGAGTATCCCTTTGATGTGACTGGGTACTTTCTGTACTGACCTGTCTCACCGACGTCACCGGAGTCCCTACTTCGGTTGCGAGTGCCGCGGTGACAATGGAGGTAGACGCACGCGACGCACCGAGACAGCTTGCATGGAGATAGAGTTTGGGTTTGCCTTTAACATGGGCTGTATCGTCAGACTTGCCCCGACGCGGGACTCCCCTGTGCTGCAGTGCAATTGAACTCCATGTTCCTGCATAAAATCATTGCCTAGGAGCATTTCATCTTGAAGTGGGGCAACATACACAAGATGTCTTAACTGGGACCCCTATTTCTATAAGAGCATTCCCTAGAGAAACCACCGACATGGTTGCCCCGCCCCCAGCGAGTTTGACATCAATACTAGTGGAAATCTCAAGACGCGGAGACATCTTATCATAAACCCGCTGCGTTATGATTGTAATATCAGCTGCAGTATCGACCACCGCGCTCACCAAGACACCATTGACCTTGATTGATATGCGCCACGCACTTTCCCCATAACCAAGGCCCCCGACCTAACTGATGGCACAACTCGAGTGGCCGACCCTACTGTTGGAGTATCTGAGAATTGTACCTGCCTACCCTCAGCCTGTTTACGGGTACGCTGGCTCTGACGGTGTGATGAATCAAGCCGCTGTCGATTTGGGCACTCTCTCCGAAAATTCCCCTGCTGATTGCATGCATAGCACAACCCAGACCCCCTGCTGACGGCTGCAAGGATTTAGTGAAGAACCCCTCTGAGCCCCCACGGGTGTCATGTTCCCTCTGTTACTGGCCAAACTAGAGTGTGCGACGGACTCTTATCTTGGTGAAACATCACGCCTTACTGAGTTGTAGGAATCACTACGCGGTGCGGGCAAGGGAGATCTCGACTGCTCCCCACCGGACAACTGACCATCTCGCGACACAGAATGCACTCCCCTGCGTCGTGGCGCAAGAGCTTGTCGGCTCAGTTGGTATGTCTTTATCCTTCGCACAGCTTCGTCTACAGTGATAGGTGGATTATCAATGAGTTCCCGTCCGGCTCGCAAGTCCAGGTAGCCCATCGCGAACCGTAAAACTGCCTGCTCTTGGAGCACTTGTCCTTGAACTCTCGCCCCTAGAGCACGCTGCGCCACTTCCATAACTCGGTCCCACCATTGCTCTAAACTCTCCTCGGACCCCTTGGTCAAGGCGTTAAACTCTACCTGAGAGGCAGCTTAAAGTGTGCCCTTCCCAAACCGCTGCTTAAAGCGCAAAGCTAATTCCCCAAAACTCATTTCTTCCCCCCGCGAGGAGAGGATATGAAAGTACTTTAACTCAGAGCCTCCAACTGACACACTTAGGGCCAACAAACTGTCGTCATTTGTCCACCCGTAGTACCTCGCTAAGGTTCGGAACTTGGCGTAAAAGAACCCCCAATCTAAACTACCATTATCCCGTAGACTTTTGGTCTCGGCTGAGATGCGCAGTACAGTTAAGGCGGCCAATAAAAATATCAGCAAATTTCTGTGATGAAAACGCATATATACTTTAGTTCAACTGGCATGTCCTTCTTAAAACCAATAACAGTCACTTAAATAACATATATTTCTAAAATATATATATATATAAAAGTACAATATTTTATGTTCATAGTGGTCACGTGATATGACAGTCGCATGGTACAAGTAGATGTATTTGTAGTTTTGAGGTCATTTAAAAAATTCAATATTGCAAGGGCATAGTCATGTCAAAATTCACAACTGAATTATGAAATAACTTAATGTTATACCGTAGATTTTGAAAAACGCTGCGAACTTCGTGAGATAAGATTATTTGTTAGTAGTAACCGTAATTTATAATGCATTTGTTGAATAATTTTGAAGGTCACAAGGTTCATTAAAAACTGATTAATTTGTAAGATTTTACAAGGATCGTAGAAGTTTTTAAGTTACATAGCATATTTTAAATTCACATGTAAAAGTTTGTCAGGATCAGTTAAGCGTATGCCCTTGCAATTAAGTGATTTATTTAGGTACTCAGCTTTAAGATATACGGTATTTTACACATAACAGAGGTTGACTCTTTATACGATGTATACTTATATAACAAAATGAAAATAAGACTATATAGGTACCATTCTACTAATAATAATGTTAAACAAAATATTCATTTATAATTTTCCGTTAATCTATGACATTTAATTTTCTTTGCTAAAAAACTGCATGATAGCCTTCAATAACTTAACTTAATGCGTCATTTTGGAGCATATGACGTCATGTTTTGTAGTACAGCGAGAACGACATCTCACTTATATTTCAGTGTGTAGGATATAACGGACCTCAAAATTGTAATAGCATTTGTTGTTTTCAATTAAAAGGTTAGCATAAATTAATTTTGCTAATAAATTAATGAATAAGTAGTTTTGAGATTTTTAATATACTGTGATGTCATAATGTACATTTCCCGAACTTTTTGTCTGAACGGAATTTATTGACAGCCTTAACTGTGCTGCGTGTTTCGCCCTGACCGCCCCCAACTACTGCTGGAGGTTGAGACGCTTCTCTCCGGCCTTCCCGGGGTCCCCAATGACATGTTCTCCCTAACTAATGGGTAAGCAGACCTAACTTGACTATCAACTGTGACACTCCGTGGTGCCGGAGTACTGAAAGTGACAATGTACCCCTGCCCCAGGGATGAGTGCGAGTGGCTATGGGTTCCAGAGGGCTCTGAACAAGAATGCATACCCCCCCCCCCCCCCCTGTGAGATGTCAGATTCTCAAGCACAGACGTATCTGGGACTGCCCAACCATACAAGGGTCCCCCCAGGGCACGGCCCCTTTACTCTGACGGGCATGGACCCCGACATGGCTGTCCGAGGCATTGGTTCCCCCACTGCCTCCAGCACCCCCTGAGCCTGACACTACAATCCCGTGGTGTTCCCCATACCCACTTGGCTCAACACCTGGCCGCTGCCCCTCAACCTGCCCCTGCCCAGGAGAACCACCCCAATGAGGGCCAACCTCCCCCATGCTACCTGGTGTCGCCCGGGCAGTGCCCACAGTGTTTTCAGCCCTGGGAACGCTAGTATCCACTGGGGGTGCCCAGTGTCTACACTCCCCTGACCCACAGACTGCGAGCTCACTCCTGCCTCTGGCGGCAGGTTATATTGTGCTTTATCCCTCGGACTTGATCCCTGAGAGCGAGTTCCCCCCAAGGACCCTGACATCCCCACCAACAGTTGCGTAATCTGGGCTAACTGGGATTATATAGCTCCAACCCGTGCCTGCAATTCAGACACACCTTGGTCCCCCCGGGCAGACTCTCTGGCTTTAGGTCTGGCCATAATTACAGGGTCCCTTTGTCCTGCTCCAAATTACCCTGTTATCCCTCAGCTGTCCCAAATACATTTGCTTCCCTTACAGCCCCACCTCTGTTCACCTCCCTAGTAAGGGACACATCTACTTCCCCTACCACAGTGATATCCCCAACTGTCCGGGCCTGAGGAGTACTGTAGACCGGTGGCCTAAATGGGGTCACAAATCCGAACAGTTGGTCAAATCTGTCAGGTACAGGGCCCACCATGGCATCCATATCCCTTCCCTGTGCCCCAGCTAAGCCAGCCGGCTTAGCTCCCTTGCCCCCCGGGACACCCATGCCTACTCTTTTCCAGGAACCGCCCCTACCTAACCCAATTTTCCCCCACAACCAATATCAACAAATGTATGATTCACAGCTTCACAGCTAGTCACCGCCGTTGCCTAGCACGGCTATTTACATAAGCAAAAATACAATTTAACTTTACAAAAAATTAAACATTACATATAATTTACAGAAGTAAACACATGGCCAAACCTCGCGGTGTCCCTTAGGCACAAGCCATAGGTGCAACAAGCCAACAAATCAATTATGTATAAAATAATATGTTCTGGTGATTAAAGACAAGGACTTACACTATCTGATTATCTCTGGTGGCTGCGCGTGGCGAACTCCACGATGTTCCCAGAAAATGACAAAAACCTGCGAACTCGGGACGTCGAGCCCGACACAAAAAAAAAAAAGAAATACCCCCCCCCCCCCAACACACTACAACACCTCGAGTACACCTGTTCAGACGTCCAAATATACACAGTTAGTTGTAAATTACAATGGCACCTTACAAGAAAGACAATAACACCTCTTGTGTATAGAACCCAGATGAAAGGCAATGTTGTGTATCTGATCTGCTTCCGTACACGAGTATCGCACGAGTGATTTTTGTTCATGTCATGACGTCATTACCAGCTATGCGGGAAATAAAGTTGAAAGTTGCTGTTATTTTATGAAATGCAGGTAAATTTTTAGTACACGTACAATGCTTGAATATAATTTAACAAGAGTTTGTACATGTATGTATCTATAATCTATAATATTAAAGTGATTTTTTTTTTGTTTATTTATTGCTACATAAATAGCTGAAGTATTAATCATACAAGTCACCGGTAATATGGGGTTATTTACTACAGCACATCCACATGTATTTAAAAATAACATGACCTGAAATGTTTTCATTTCTAATTTTTAATTGGTTTAAAGTAAGGCTCTAAATTAATTAATAAATCAGAAAGTGTTTTCAGATAACAGAAAATAAGACGTTTAAGCTCCCCACATTTTAATAGGACCGTCAGTTACAACATCACGTGTTTAGAAAAAAAAACCGATGAATTAAATTGATTTGCATTTTGATTATATATCAATTGACTAATACATATACTTGGTGAATTTATTTCAATTTATTAAAGAACAAATGAATTAAAAGGTACCCATTTACGTCGAGTTTTCAGATCACCAAAACTTTACTTTGAAAGCCCCTACAATTTCCAAGGTCCGTGCAACTTAAGTCGACATTCTGGTTTTTTTTTTTAAATATGAAAAGGATATATATGTTTCAACCCTTTTTTAGCCATTATTTATTTATTTCTAAACATACACTATTTCAATCAACGTCTCAGAAAAACGATATCCACGGAGTTACATGGGCGGCCACGGTGCGACACGGTGTTTTGTATTGAATTTTCCAATACACATACACTGTGTTACACCGTGTACACGGTGCAACACAGACCGTTTTCCACCGCATTTTTTACAAGGTGGGTGTCGGGATACTGGTGACCTGTACTGTATCTTTGTTGAAATATTAAGAACTTTACAATAAATGTTTAACATTTTTAGAGTAGTATAGACTAATTTTGTTCCTGTCTACATGCAACTGTATCTATGAGCTGCAGTTGTAATTCCCTTAAACCAAACCCTTTCTCAGTCATTTACCTATTTTCGTCCCTCTCAGCTAGGCTTTCCTCTCTATCACAAGCTTAGCTTACTATCGTAAGTTTCTATTCATCTTTTCTCTTTGTTCTCGCTGCCTTTATCCAGGTTCTAGCAGCATCTCTCTCAGCCTATATCATGAGCCAAGCTTACTACAGTATGATCCCGCTCATCTGTTTTCACTGTTCTCGCTGTTTAAGTCCTAATAGTATTTCTTTCAGCAAGCATTGCCCCCTGCTCGAATTATTCCGCACCTTAATTATTGACGCCTAAGCTATTTTGATATGTTTGGTCATCCATTCTGGCATTTGCGACGCTGTGAAAAAATTTACACTCAAACATACACAAACAAAATGTGATAAAAAAAAAATGAATTAACATGCCTCGGTAGGAAAAAAATGTTGACTTATACAAGCCCAATGTATTAAAACACTGCAGCTGCCATGATGAGGCTGTGAGGGCGTGTGCTTTACAACCCGATTGACTTAAACAAATCAAAGAGAGCTAACAATGAACATTTTAGAAACACGGAATGTAAAAAAGTGAAAACAAACAAAGAGAAAATGAAACAACAGAAACGTAAACCAACTAAATTATCAATTGATAAATGAGGAATGATAAACGAACGTAAAATTATTACATACAATATCCTTGACTATCGTTGACTCGCACATGTCAAAACAACAATGTTTATATAGCATTGACAGTTAATAAACTTGAAATGGCTACACTGAAAACAATTGAATTCTGTGCTAAATTCAGCACATATTGACCCTTTAAAATTTAAAAGAAAAATTAATCAGTATTAAAAAGAACTATTTTTTTAACCAACCAAATATATCAGTGAACACCTGTACATGTATACTAGCCACACCATATTTTTCTAAATGACGATCAACCGTGCATGCCTAATAATAAAAATTCAATATTGGAGATTAAATATTTAAATTGACCAATCAAATCACACATGTGACCACAGGTATCAAAGGAACATCAGCTTGTTTATATACACTTGCCTACAAATAAATGTTTCTTTGACTATGGTTAAATGATCACAAGTATAAATTATTTCGCGCAGAACGAATACAATAAAATTTGTAGGAATACAATGTACTTTGCATAATTATGTAAGTGATATTGCACGCCTCGTGTGTACCCCCCCCCCCCCCCCACCCCATATACCCTTTTACCCGGCGTGAACATGTGTATGTGTATTTCACCTTTAATACATGTGCGTTTGTGGAAGCTGGATGGAAAACAAATTAGACATCCTTCCTAATTTAAATTGGTTAGGAAAACAGTTTCAGGAGTTTGTACACATAACTGCACGGGCTAGTACGGGCTATTGTGAATTTTAATGTACGGGGCTTAATACATCATTGCAGGCGCTGCCACGCAGTGATGTGGAAATGTATTGCGTATACAGAAGCTGAAACGTTATATACATATACCTTTTCTATACAAACAGAAGCTGGGTTAGCGCTATTCAGTATTATCAGTACTTTGATTGATTATTAATATTGCATATACAGGGATCACTTTGGGCTACGCCTTTGCGCCATTGGCGCACAATATTTGTAAATGCCGCACTAAAAATTTAGAAAGGGGTCAGTCTGGCGCATGTCTTACAGATATGGCGCTATAAGATGCAAAACTGTTGGTCGAAACTCTTATCTTGGTGCATTTTTGGACCGTTCTGTAGATCTATTTTCAACGAACTCTGGCGGAAGTTTGACCGATCGTGTGACATAACTGAGCGGGCTGTTACTTCGTTCAATCAGACTCTTTGAAGTCACGTATGTTCTTTACATCAGTAGAGCGTCTGGTTGAATAAGACTAAAATCAGAATTGTACACAGAATAGTTCCTTCGTTTAGATTACGCTAGTGTTGTTTCCAAATACTGAGTAAATTATATTTATTAAGATTATATGTAATGATTTAAATAATAAACATATGAAAGATATACTTCAGTATGTAATATGTTCTAATACGTAATATTGTTTTTTTTCCATAAAAACTTTGATTATTTATTTCGAAACAAAACAAGTACAAGTTACTAATTTTGTATCCAGACGCTTGCCCGAAATGCCTCCAAAGGCGAAGATACGTGGGCCAACTGACCCAAAACAACAAAAGCTTTCGTTCTTTACAAATAAATCGACTGAAAGTCTTTCATCGCCTGACTCGGCAGAGGTCTCCGAAGAACAGACCAAGACCAACGACAACGATGTTCGTCATTTCCAGTCCAAGTGGCTAACTGTGCACCCGTGGTTGGAATTTGATGGAACTAAAATGTTTTGCAAACACTGTAAGCAGTTTGGGATGCAAAACATTTTTACTACAGGAAATACTAATTTCCGAACAAGCACACTTACAAGGCATATAGCATCTAATGACCATCAACGAGCAATAATGGCCCCACGAGAGCAGGAAAACTTGAAAAAAACAGTCGAGAATGTTCAAAACAAAGAGGAAAAAGCCATAGTAATTGCTATGAAAGCGGTTTACTGGTTATCAAAAGAAGGTATTGCCTTATCAAAATACTCCAGTATGATAAGATTTTTGAAAGACATAGGGGTTTCAGACATTGATTCTTTGAATGTCAACAAACATGTAGACTATTCGTCATACAATACTGCCAAAGATCTCCTCAAATCAATATCCAATGTCATCAATAATGACACGACAGAAAGGCTAAGGAGATCACCTCACCTTACCATCTTAACTGACGAAAGCACTGATATTGCAAACCATCACAAACTCTCCATATCAGCTCGCATTATTAATCCATCCAGTCTCCAGGTATTTTGAATTTAAAATAAGTATGATATCAGTAACTAATTAAAATTGTAATCTAATATATTCATGTAAAATACTTGACCAGACATAATTGATATGAGAAGTTCTACATTAATAAACATTTTTTTAAAAATGTCAAATGTTTGCAAAGTTGATAATTGTCAAATTTGTCATTATGTTATTTAATTTTAGCCATCTACCCTCTTTCTTACGGATCTTCGTATAACAAATGGTACTGGTAAAGGGATTTTCGAAGCTATCAAGGAACATCTTGACTCACGAGGAATAGAGGTAAAATTGGTTATGGAATTGGGAACAGACAGTGCTTCGACAATGACTGGCCGGAAAGAGGGACTCACAGGTCATTTTTTACGGCATAACCCCCATCTTCAAAACACGCATTGTGCAGCTCATCGCCTAGCACTGTGTACGGAACAAGCAGCTAAGAAAGTACCTGGGATGCTGAAGTTTCAAGAGACGCTTGTAACTATTTTTTTATCATTTTAAGAATTCACCCACCAAAGCAGACAAACTAGAGGCTATACAAAAAGTACTGAATGAACCTTCTGTAAAATACAGGGAAGTTCATCAGGTAAACTTACTGGTTTAATTTACTTTGTATTTTATATTTAAAGATCTTTAAAGCATATTACATATTTGATGAAAGATTATACTTTTGTAGGTCAGATGGTTGAGTTTTTATCAAGCCTTGGACTCGATTTATAGACCGCTGGACTCTTTGCTGTCCTATTGTGTTTCTAATGCAAAAGATCCCAAAACTGTTGGTCTCCACAAAAAGGTTGGAACTGAAATATTTGTCAGCATGACGTATGCTATGATGGACATTTTGCAACCTGTCATGAAACTTAGCCTTACCTTGCAGAAGAAAGATCTTGACCTTGGAACTGTACAGGTATAATATTGTATCTTATATTGTATCTTAAGACAAATATATTTTGTATTAGTTATATTGTGTTAAAAGAGTCCCATTTTTGAATTACTTTCAGTTTCATGCAGAGGGAAATTGCAGGTAACAATTTGCTTGCAGTGACAGTCTATGTCATATTAATGTGCATTATGTCTGTTAATAAACGATGAAATATTTGTTTATATCCATCTTCATCATAACCTCTACACCCTGGTCTGTTGTTCATAAATGACCTGTAGTGACGAATGAAAAATAACCTGTGCTCTAGTGCTTACATGTTAATCTCTGCAAGCATGCTAACCTACCTGTAACATTTGTTAAAATGCATGTCTGGTGACGGCCCTTGCTCTTTAGATTCAGTTTTTACAAACTTTTAAAAAAGTTTTCATTAAAATTGTCATTTATGTTTAACAATAATTCTGAATCTAAATTTGGCAGGTTTCCATAGATGAATGTGTTCAGAGCTTATGTGACCTGAAAAATGACATCAATCCTCTTGGCAAACCATTATTTGTACAAAAGCTGTCTGATGATTTAAAAGACGGTTTTTATAAAGAAACCCATAAAGTTTCAAAGATGTCCTGTAGAACAGAATTTGAAAGTTTGAAAAAGAAATTTATTGATGCTGTAATCGAAAATATTAATCAGAGGTAAAGTGGTCATTTTTTAATATTTGTTATTTTGGTTCCAGGATTTTAAATCATTGTATTAAAACATTAAAAAAATATCTTTTCAACAGGGTCCCAGAAACTGATTTTCTCCGGTACATGTCTGTGTTAGCTCGCAGACCAATCAGCTTTCTGGATGATACGGAATTAGCTCTGTGTGGAAATGAAGAGGTACAAAAACTCGCTATCTTCTACGGTTCAGACCAGTGCCATTTGTACAAGGACCCAGATACCAATGAAATGGTTACTGTAACTTCTGAGGCTATAGTCAATACTGACGCAACCATGGTACAGTATTTAAAAATTTTAAAAAAAATTTGTTTTGAGCCAAATTAAATTAATTTTGTTACATTTTAATACAAACTTGACTTCAAAGTTTTTGTTTTGTGTTTTTTTATTAGACGGAATGGATGACTCTGAAACGAGTGGTCAAAGCACAACAATACCCTCGATCCTCAATGGCCTCACTATGGAATCTTATATGTCAGTATCACTCTGAAGAGTTTCCAAACATGCAAAAGCTGGCTGGATTAGCACTTTGTCATCCTATCCATACTGCTGATTGCGAGAGGTCATTTAGCTCTCAAAATCTTATAACCATGAAATTGAGATGCCGTCTCTCAGGAGAGCATGTGGACGAGTTAATGAGAGTTATGATTGAAGGCACACTGATCCAGAGTTTGATTTTAATAGGGCTTTAAAAGATTGGAGAGACAGAAAAACAAGAATTATTTTAAATAATATACATGTGATATGTATATGTAATGTCATTGATGAGCTAATTTATTAGATCACTATTACTTTACAAAATAAAATTTCTCTCATTTGAAATTCATTTTTTTCATATTTTGCTCAGAGTTCTTTGAATACAAAACTAGTCCCTACAATTTGAACCAAATTTAATCTGCAATTGCCCCAGTAGAGTAATGTGCATATAAGTTTGCATCCTTTAGTTTAGCTCTTCAACAACTTTCAAGAATTAAATCGATAAAATCAAAAGGTAGAGGAATTAGTATTCTGTTTATCAATTATATTCTGTTGTATGAAGTCTCTAAAAATTCTCTAATGACATATTTTAGTACTGATAATCATTAATAATGAAAATAGAAAAAAATATATTCTTTTGTATTATTTATTTTATTTAAAAAAAAACTGAAATTGGTTGTTTCAGAAATTGCATTTAAAAAACCCTCAAAGACCCATCAAATTTACTTGAAATATATCACAAAATAGCATAAAAATCATTTTTTTCCGGGAGGGCTTCGCCCCCCTGGTCCCCCTACCGGGGCGTTGCCTCTGGACCCCAATGGGGGCCTAACGTGGCCCCCATACCCCCGGCGGATGGCCCCTGGATTTGAATGTTGATGGGCCATAGGCCCATCAACATTCAAACCCAGGGTGATCCCTGCATATACCGACTTGTGTATTCCTACTTGTCATAAATATAAAGACGTTGTATGTGTGTTACATTTACGATGCTGTTTTAATTTGTTTTCTATTTTTAGTTATCCTGTACTGGACCTCTTATTCTATAACCCTTTCTGGTACCCCTCGATACCTGTATATATCCACCTGAGTTTAGGTTTTTGGCTCTCTTTGGACCGGGTAAAATCACCTGCACGTTCTTCCTGATATTATCAGTTTCGTTAGTTCAATTCTCTAATTTTGTAATACAGACACGGCTTCTGAGGTGAGTAAACCATTTTACTTATTCAATTCTCTTTCTATTTGTTTATTAAATGGTCCTGGGATAACTTTGTTGTTTCAATGTGTTTTATTTGTAATTTGTATTGTTTGAATGTCCCTTTCGTAAGTTATTCGTTTGTTATGTTCGTTATATAGTTCATTACTAGTATTTCTTTAGTTATCTATTGTCGTGAGTAGAGTATATTCATAGGGCTGCCGTAATTTGAGTAGTAATGTGTATGTCGTGTTTAGTGACTCTAACAGTGTAATTGGCAAGTAAATGTCGTTACAGTATTTTAAGTTACGTGTAAAGTAATTTGGTTTATTAGTATGTATCGTGAAATGCAAGTAAATGTAATGCAGCGCTGCCACGTGTACCACGTTGTCTCACTGTTATGTACGGTGGGTCATGTGAGTCAATACTTGTATGGAACTTTATGTGTATGTGTAACTTAATGTGTATGTTCGGTGTACGCAGGTCCCGAATGTCGAATACTGAGTAGTGTTTGTGTACAGGAATGGAGTGACCTGTGAAGTTCGGTGTACCAGTGTCCTGACGACGACTATCAGCCCATAAATCTGTTTCAAATTTCGTGTAATATAAATTGTGAAAACGTTACTTTTGGTGTTTTATTTTATAAATTCTGGAGGTGTTTTGAAGCCTGTCGGCCAGCTCGTAACAAATGGTGTCAGAAGTGGGATTCAAATCCAGTCGACAGAGACAAACCTCCACTTCAACATTCAACATGATGACGACAGTTTTGGCGCAGACCACCTCAATGCACGGATCAATCTTCATTGGATCATCGAGTGTTCCGTTGTACCAACAGATTTGTTAAAGACCCTCATCGACTTCATGGGATTCAGGAAAGTCAGCACCCTGTGACCAGAACATTATCTCAAAGTGTATCATTCTACCAGCGATGATGAAATTCGATGTTATGAGGGAAATGCATCTAGACGGATCATCCAGTCGAGTTTGAAGTCCATGCATTGACCAGGCGGAAGGACAGTTTCTTGTTTTCGTTTTGAGCATAACATTATAACATTTGAAATTTGAATTTCTTTATCTACTGATAAAACTGTTCAAAATTATATTTATTTGTTTATTGTGTAATTTAGAATTTTTTTTTATTTTGGACAAAATTCTTTGTTGTTTTTTTTTAAAACTGTTTGTATGTACTTATATTTAATTTTGAAATTTTTTGTAGGAAAGTGTTTGACAGAGTTATTCGGGACCTAGAGGTCAGCTGTTGACACTGAAATTACGTCGTAGATACATCACCTCAGTAAGTTGTGTGTCTGTAAGTTGTTATCGTTTTCACATCACGTTTGAAATATAATATCTATCGTGTATTGGTGTCCTATCAAACTCAGGTGTGTATCGACAGGTATGTTGGAAGTTTCCATTTTTTCAGTTGTCACATAGTGTGTTGTCTGTATGAGTTATTGTCGATTGAGTTTTCATCATGTCACAGTCTTTAAAATCGATCATTGATTATGGAGCGTCATTGGGTTACAAGGAGGAAACTCTTAGAGACTTTGTTAAGCTCCAACAAGAAATAGAACGTGAAGAGCGGAAGGCGGAAAGAGAACGAGTAAAGGAGGAGCTAGATTTTAAGAGATTGATGGAAAAACATGACAAAGAACTACAGATACAGCAAATCACTCATCAGCAGCAAATGGAGATGATGCACGAGAAAGAAAAGTTAAAAGCTGCAGGTGTTGATGAGGTGAGTGTCAAGTTTAAGGGACCAAAGATCCCGGCTTTTGAAGATGGCAAAGATGAAATGGATAGTTACTTACGTAGATTTGAGAGATATGCAGAATTACAGCAGTGGCCAAAAACGTCGTGGGCTATGAGTCTAAGTGCACTTTTGAAAGGTAGGGCATTAGATGTTTATGCATTGTTAACCAAAGAGGATGCTTTAGATTATGATAAGTTGAAGTTAGCTCTCCTACAGCGTTATGAACTTACAGAAGATGGCTTTAAACGAAAGTTTAGATCAGCTAAGCCTGACGTTGGCGAAACTTTTGTTCAGTATTCTGTCAGAATGAGTAGTTATTTGCAGAGATGGTTGAAAATGGCACACATAGCAGAAACTTATGAAGCATTGTTTGATTTAGTTTTACGTGATCAGTTTCTTAATGTTTGTAATAGAGATCTAATTCTGTTTTTGAAAGAGAGAACGCCAAAGAGTATTCAAGACATGGCACAGTTGGCAGATCAGTATCGGGAAGCAAGAATGACCAATGCGGCAAACTTAATCAAGATTCAAGGCCAGGGATTTCAATCTTCAACATTAAGCGTTCCTGGAAACTCTAAAGACAATCCAGGTGAGAATAGACATCAAAACACAAACAAACCTTTTGTTCCAAAATCAGACAGACGTTGTTACAAATGCAACCGAGTGGGTCATATTGCTTCGGAGTGCAGACCAAAACCAAAGGTTGGCATGGTTACTACCCAGGAATCACCGGACACACAGGAAACTTCACCAGTAGAGGCTGAATTTCCAGCGCAGGTATCTTTTGTAAATACAATACCTACAGACACTGGTACTAATACATTTGTACTCGATTCTCCGACAACAGTGTCTCCATCATGCTATCTTCAGCAGCAGCACAATATGCCATTGTCAGCAGGATATGTTGAGGGTAAGCCCGTTACAGTACTGCGAGACACAGGATGCAGTGGCATAGTTGTACGGACAAGTAAGATTGACGAGCAAAATGTGATTAAAAACAAGTTTCAAACATGCATTTTGGCAGACGGTTCATCTATTAGAGTACCTGTTGCTTCTATTTTCATTGACACGCCCTATATTACAGGTACATTTGAAGCATGGTGTATGGAGAAGCCAGTTTACGACCTCATCATTGGTAATGTGGAGAAAGTGAGACCACCTGGAAATCCAGATCCGCAATGGTCAGAGGCTCATGCTGTTGAAACCCGAAGACAAGCCAAAGCAAAGCTCAAACCGTATCATCAACTCAGAGTTCCGGAAATTTTAAATGAGAACATCACTCCACAGGATAATAAAGTAGAACAGCAAACATGTGACCCCTTACAGAAAGTACGTCATGTGTCAAATTCAGGCAAAGAAGAGGACTATAAGATTGATGTGAAAGGTAAAACAAAAACGTTTCATGTAAATATGGTGACCAAGTATAGTGACAGAAATGCTGATCCACCGAATGTAAACCAAGATGATGAAGCTACAGTCAGCTCTGCTGTGATTGACCGCCCTGAAGATGAAGAGGTCGAAGAATATGGATTACCAAGTGTCGGGGACAAGGAGGAGTTATCGAGTATGGACATCAACCAAGAGCTGGGCCCTAAAGATAGGCAGAAGATCGTAGGTAAAGACCAATTGAAAGCACAATCAGACAAAGAAAAGACAATCGATGAAGCGGTGGTACATGTACCTTGCACAAAACGTAAATTAAGAACTGTTCATGGCCATTATACCTTTTACAAGAAGTTCATTCCAATTTTGTTATCAATTGTGTTACTCTTTACATGTTTATTAAAGCAATTTTTTCTTCTGACGGATGCTTCTGAGAGAGGAATTGGTGCAGTCCTGATGCAGTTTGACGATGAAAGCGGATTGAAACTTCCGGTAGCATATGCCAGCAGGAAACTGAAGGATAGTGAATGCAGGTATTCCACGATCGAGAAGGAATGCTTAGCAATTGTTTGGGCGGTCAACAAATTTCAACTGTATCTCTATGGTCGTGAATTTCTAATTGAAACCGATCATCAGTCGTTGATGTATTTGAATAGGGCTAAGGTGATCTACGCCAGAATCATGAGATGGGCACTTGGTCTTCAATCATATAGATACCGAGTCATTGCAATTAGAGGCAAGGATAATCAGGGTGCAGATTATCTCAGTAGACAATGAATGTGTGTTATTTTGTGTACATATGAACTGTTGGTTTTAAGTGTTCGTAAATGTATGTTCGGAAGTATAAGTATACTTCTTGTAAAGGGGGAGGTATTGTTACATTTACGATGCTGTTTTAATTTGTTTTCTATTTTTAGTTATCCTGTACTGGACCTCTTATTCTATAACCCTTTCTGGTACCCCTCGATACCTGTATATATCCACCTGAGTTTAGGTTTTTGGCTCTCTTTGGACCGGGTAAAATCACCTGCACGTTCTTCCTGATATTATCAGTTTCGTTAGTTCAATTCTCTAATTTTGTAATACAGACACGGCTTCTGAGGTGAGTAAACCATTTTACTTATTCAATTCTCTTTCTATTTGTTTATTAAATGGTCCTGGGATAACTTTGTTGTTTCAATGTGTTTTATTTGTAATTTGTATTGTTTGAATGTCCCTTTCGTAAGTTATTCGTTTGTTATGTTCGTTATATAGTTCATTACTAGTATTTCTTTAGTTATCTATTGTCGTGAGTAGAGTATATTCATAGGGCTGCCGTAATTTGAGTAGTAATGTGTATGTCGTGTTTAGTGACTCTAACAGTGTAATTGGCAAGTAAATGTCGTTACAGTATTTTAAGTTACGTGTAAAGTAATTTGGTTTATTAGTATGTATCGTGAAATGCAAGTAAATGTAATGCAGCGCTGCCACGTGTACCACGTTGTCTCACTGTTATGTACGGTGGGTCATGTGAGTCAATACTTGTATGGAACTTTATGTGTATGTGTAACTTAATGTGTATGTTCTGTGTACGCAGGTCCCGAATGTCGAATACTGAGTAGTGTTTGTGTACAGGAATGGAGTGACCTGTGAAGTTCGGTGTACCAGTGTCCTGACGACGACTATCAGCCCATAAATCTGTTTCAAATTTCGTGTAATATAAATTGTGAAAACGTTACTTTTGGTGTTTTATTTTATAAATTCTGGAGGTGTTTTGAAGCCTGTCGGCCAGCTCGTAACAATGTGAGTTTACCATTACCATTGAGTGGACTTATGTCAAACTCTTGTTGAAGACATTCTCTTCATTTAAGATGTTTTATTCATTTTATTAACTCTTACACCTCACTTTTGATTTAGTTGACTCACTAGAATTGAAGGTTTACTCTATGACATTTGTCACTCGTGTTTGATCCAATCGCAGCGTTTAAAACAGCCGCTTGTAAAAAGAAAAAAAAACTTTAGAAGAAACACATGTGAGTTATTTGGTAATTCCGCTCCTCTACGATACGCTATACAATATCTAACAACATCCCGTACGGGGTCATCTCAGAGTGACCTCAGATGTTGACCAATCAGCACGTCGCCTAGTAAATTCTCGGTTCGGTCTTGTTCTTTCGGAACTCTGTGGATTTTAGAAAGCGTCTTGTTAATTCCGCGTAAACTAAAAGATGGCGGCTGCCATCGTTTCTTCGCCGAGGACACCTAAACGAGTGTATAGCTTGACTGATATATGCTGTCTTTGTGGGTTTTCGTTTGTTGTAAAGGAGATAGATAGAGAGGGCAATGTTCAGGTGAAGAAATTATTCTGATTGAAAAAAAGGTGACAGAGGAAAAGCGAAATATTATTCAAGAAGTGATGTCCATACATTCTAGTGCAGAAGGTGTATGCGTGAAATGCTTTAGCAAAGTCGAAAAAATATTTAAATACAGAAGAGAAATTGCAGTCATGGTGTCGCAATTTGAAGAAAGTATGAGGAAATTTAAACTGAAGGCAACACCGGAATCATCAACCAGGAAAAAACGAGCTCTGCGATCACCAGAGGTTAGTTTTTGTTTTATATACTCATTAAAAAAAGGAGATAGCTCATTGGTGCTGTTTAAATGATAGTATGCTGTAATTAATATTTGTAATAATCAAATTTGATATCAATTAGTCAGTACAACCAAATTTAAGCTTGGTAAACATACCAGGTACCCGTAGATTTTGAACTGTTGAAAGGACTGCATTTGTATTGAGGAATTAACTACAAAATGCGGTTTAACTGTACGATATTTATTTGTGTATTATTTTGGTAAATAATTATGTATAAAAACATTCATGAAAGTATGTCTTATGCAGGTGTCTGCCCCAGAACTAAAGAACACCTGCAGGTCAGATGTTACTAAACATGGTACCACTCAACCACTTCACATGGGTATGTTGCTAATTTTAAATACATACATATACAATGGATATTTCATGTTTTCTGTTTTCATAAAAATGAACTGAATGAAGCGATTCAACTTGTGTTTACAATGGCTACGCCGCTAGTACATGTATAAATTTGATTGAACAACAATGTATGCATCTGTACTTGTACAGTATTTCTGTATTTTATAATTAAATTTGTCTTCAAGGTCACAAGGATACAGAATTCAAACAAGCAAAGAAGTCACTTAAGTTTGTTGCTGAAGATGTTCATGCAGTTAAACATCCCACAGAAGGTTATTATTTAATAATCATAAATGCTCAATAAAGCTTTCTCTCTGTCAGGAGTGCTTAGTTTCATCCATTATGTATCTATTTTCAACAATAATATATTCAAAAAATCATTTTGATTTCAGGATTTAAACAGAATTTCTCAATTTCTTCAATCAGTGCAGAAATCCAACATCCAAGACTGGCAGACGTACGTATATGGCTATGTTAAACAATTTTTTAACTTATGCACATGACACAATATCTTAATGTAGTTGCAGGTGACAAGTTATTATTTTTACATGTATGTGTATATGTGAATTAAATTGTAAATAAAACATAAACGGTTAAGATTTAGAGTTGGAAAAATCACACTATGTTATTATTATACATTTATTTTTTTGTTACATTACACAGGTAACTCTTCTTGAAGCAAAGAAGTCTGTTTTGGCCAAAACCACGTACAGAGATATTTTGCCAGATCCAAAAGGTATGCATCAGCATCTGCCAACTATTTTTTTTAAACATGTTAAAGGTTTTTTCATTAGTTGTGTATTTTCAATTAAATCATGTTGTTAAATGATAACGAGAGGGCAATTCAAGCACCAGCTTCAGGGAGGATATATGTGCAATGAATTTATAAACATTATAAAGGGATGAGGCAGGTGGGGTCATAAAAAGAATTTCACTAATGTCCTATTCCCCATAGCATACCTTTTTATTGACACAAGTTTCTACATGTTTCTGATGTACATTCACAAGAAAAGGCAGCCCTGCATATGAATTTATATTGTAACTTTCATTCATTGTGTAATGTTTTGTTGACTTGTTGATTGAAAATGATCGTAATGTATATAGAAGGACAATTTTTAGAAGTATGAATTTTCCTCAATGAGGAAACAAGTACTAATTGTCATACTTATTAATTACAGGCCCTGACAACATAGAAAACAAAAAAACAGCAAAGAAGTCTCTATTTTTTGTTGACCCAACAGATCACTCAAGAGAAGGTATATTGATCATTGATGATGGAATTGATTTATCTCAAAATATTTTATGTGCAAATCTTATCTACATGTTCTATTAATGGTGTGTGAAAAAAATATTTAGTTAAAACAATAAATGCTAGATCATAAATAAAGTTCATTTAATATTTATTTCAGATATCTCAAAAAAATGTGAACTGTCTAGCCAGACTTTGCGAGTCCAAGGGGAAATAGAGGTGAGACTTCATTAAGTTAGATTTGTTATTTATCAAATGCATGTATTTTTTAATTGAATTTGTTTATCCAGTTCAATGTTCATTCTAAAAAAAAACCATTCATGTATTGTAAATGATATTACAGCAAACCCAGTAAAGAAAATTAAAAATAACTGTTTATTTAGAATTTTATTTCTCAGTAATTTCTTATATGTACATGTATAATAGCATTTACAATCATTCATGTGTTTTTATATTTTATTTTTGTGTTCCAATGTTTGCAATTGGTAGAATGTTGTTAGTTTGCTTCTTTGTTCCAGTTGTTTCAATTTGATTTCTTCAAGAATTTCCTGTTTGTTCCTGCCAAATTACAATTTCACAGGATTAGCTAGATATGGTAAGATTACTTTTAAATACTAAGATATATATAAGTGATTAAAACAATAATTCTGCTAAAACAATAATTGAAAATGACTTGGAAAGAAAATATTATAATTATTTTGATGATAAAACTTCCCAAATACTGATGTTACTTTTAATCAAAATTCATCGCAGAAGTTGGTAGGATTTACACCTGCACTGTATATACAAGCTTTAAAGACCGGGTCTGGGGTATAAATAGCAGCCAATGAGAAAAATGGAGGATATTTCAATTTTCTTGCCAGCTTTCACTTCGAAGGGATAATTTTTGATTTTTTATATTATTCATTTGTTTTCATCTTTTGAAAGTTGTCCAGTAACTAAAGTTAACTGAAGCAAATGTTCAAGAATTCACAGAACATTAAAATACCATCTGATAAATTTGTATTTTTAATTTGAAAATCTGAAGCGACTTGAAATTTAAACTTCTACCGGTTTTGATTGACAGCTCAGACATTCACTCTGTGTTTACATTTTTACCGGAAATACACATCACCATGGACGCATGCAAATGGCTGACAGTCTTACCGTAAAATAAAAAGCTCAGTATTCCTGTAATTATTTATTTACACTATAACTCTTTCATACTATAAACAGATTCCAAGATAAAGAACACATACGGCGTAAACAACCGTCTCAGCAGCAGTCCGTTTTAGTGTTTATCATTAGCCTTATCGGAATCAGCGAGTGGTATGGCCACGCAAAGATGATACCAGTCCACACATGATAGCGGTCACAGCACGATGACATAACTTCTGTATGCTAATTCTTTTCTTTTGTAAATATATAAATAAATAATAGTAACGAATAAAAATTAATAATTCAGCAATTAATGATTTCACTTCCAGCGATGTCCCATGTATGGAATATTTTTCGGATTGGGATACCAGAATCGCACAAGTTTTAAAACACACTGTGGCAAAATATCTCTGCGATGGCATACAACATCTCTTAGTCTGGGATCTGCCTGCAATGACTCTGTTTTCCGAGATTTGTATCTTGTGTCCATAAACACTCCCCTGTGAAATAGCATTGTCCAGAAAAGCTTGTATTTTTCTTTTCTCAGGACCCTATTTCGTTCGTTTGCCCTAACTGGCTCTGATAACCACCACATCTGTCTATTATTTTCATCTGTGATACATGGTCTACATAAACAATGCTGACATTCTTCGCAGTTTTCATTCTGTGAAATACGGAATGTTCTTTCAAACTCAGTTTCTTCAATGTTACTGTCCGCATCTTCTTGATTCACTTCATTTAAATCCCAGTCATTGAAATTAAAAAATTGAATAATAGCTTCTTTTTGCTCAGAATTGACTCGCAATGATATAACACTTGTTTCCTCATTTTCCTCCATTTTCATTATGAGATGGCCTGACCGCGCTTTGTTTTGGAGGGAAATGTTTTGGAATTGGGTGTACTAAGGGATGCTTCATAATTGATCATAATCATATTTCTTATTTTTAGCTCACCTGAGCTGAAAGCTCAAGTGAGCTATTCTGATCACATTTTGTCTGTCGTCCGTCTGTCCGTCTGTCCGTCTGTCTGTCTGTCCGTCTGTCCGTCTGTCCGTAAACTTTTCACATTTTCAACATCTTCTCAAGAACTACTGGGCCAATTTCAACCAAACTTGGCACAAATCATCCTTGGGCAAGGGGGATTCAAAGTTGTGAAAATTAAGGGCCACACTCGTTTTCAAGGGGAGATAATTAGAAATTAATGAAAAATTTCGAGAAATTTTCAAAAATCTTCTTCTCAAGAACCAGAAAGCCAGGAAAGCTGAAACTTGTGTGGAAGCATCCTCAGGTAGTGTAGATTCAAAGTTGTGAAATTCATGACCCCCGGGGGTAGGGTGGGGCCACAATGGGGGGTCGAAGTTTTACATAGGAATATATAGCGTAAATCTTTAAAATTCTTATTCTCGGAAACTAATGATCCAGGAAAGCTGAAACTTGTGTGGAAGCATCCTCAGGTAGTGTGGATTCAAAGTTGTGAAATTCATGATCCCTGGGGGTAGGGTGGGGCCACAATGTGTGGTCGAAGTTTTACATAGGAATATATAGAGTAAATATTTAAAAATCTTCTTCTCAGAAACTAATCAGCCAGGAAAGCTGAAACTTGTGTGGAAGCATCCTCAGGTAGTGTAGATTCAAAGTTGTGAAAATTATGACCCCCAGGGGTAGGGTAGGGCCACAATGGGGGGTCGAAGTTTTACATAGGAATATATAGAGTAAATCTTTAAAAATCTTCTTCTCAGAAACTAATCAGCCAGGAAAGCTAAAACTTGTGTGGAAGCATCCTCAGGTAGTGTAGATTCAAAGTTGTGAAAATTATGACCCCCAGGGGTAGGGTAGGGCCACAATGGGGGGTCGAAGTTTTACATAGGAATATATAGAGTAAATCTTTAAAAATCTTCTTCTCAGAAACTAATGAGCCAGGAAAGCTGAAACTTGTGTGGCAGTATCCTCAGGTAGAGTAGATTCAAAGTTGTGAAAATCATGACCCCCGGGGGTAGGGTGGGGCCACAATGGGGTGGTCGAAGTTTTACATAGGAATATATAGAGTTAATCTTTAAAAATCTTCTTCTCAGAAACTAATGAGCCAGGAAAGCTGAAACTCGTGTGGAAGCATCCTCAGGTAGTGTAGATTCAAAGTTGTGAAAATCATGACCCCCGGGGGTAGGGTGGGGCCACAATGGGGTGGTCGAAGTTTTACATAGGAATATATAGAGTAAATATTTAAAAATCTTCTTCTCAGAAACTAATGAGCCAGGAAAGCTGAAACTTGAGTGGAAGCATCCTCAGGTAGTGTAGATTCAAAGTTGTGAAAATCATGACCCCCAGGGGTAGGGTGGGGCCACAATTGGGGGTCGAAGTTTTACGAAGGAAATTATATATATAGAATAAATCTTTAAAATCTTCTTCTCAGAAACTAATGAGCCAGGAAAGCTGAAACTTATGTGGAAGCATCCTTAGGTAATGCAGATTCAAAGTTGTGAAAATCATGACCCCCGGGGGTAGGGTGGGGCCACAATGGGGTGGTCGAAGTTTTACATAGGAATATATAGAGTAAATCTTTAAAAATCTTCTTCTCAGAAACTAATCAGCCAGGAAAGCTGAAACTTGTGTGGAAGTACATGTATCCTCAGGTAGTGTAGATTCAAAGTTGTGAAAATCATGACCCCCGGGGGTAGGGTGGGGCCACAATGGGGGGTCGAAGTTTTACAAAGGAATTTATATATATAGAGTAAATCTTTAAAATCTTTTTCTCAGAACCTAATGAGCCAGGAAAGCTGAAACTTATGTGGAAGCATCCTCAGGTAATGCAGATTCAAAGTTGTGAAAATCATGATCCCTGGGGGTAGGGTGGGGCACAATGGGGGGTCAAAGTTTTATATAGGAATATATAGAGTAAATCTTTAAAATTCTTCTTCTCAGAAACTGATCAGGTAGGAAAGCTGAAACTTGTGTGGAAGCATCTTCATGTAGTGTAGATTCAAAGTTGTGAAAATCATGACCCCCAGGGGTAGGGTGGGGCACCAAGGGGGGGGGTTGAAGTTTTACATAGGAATATATAGAGTAAATCTTTGAAAATCTTCTTCTCAGAAACTAATCAGCCAGGAAAGCTGAAACTCGTGTGGAAGCATCCTCAGGCAGTGTAAATTCAAAGTTGTGAAAATCATGATCCCTGGGGGTAGGGTGGGGCACAATGGGGGGGTTGAAGTTTTACATAGGAATATATAGCGTAAATATTTAAAAATCTTCTTTTCAGAAACTAATCAGCCAGGAAATCTGAAACTTGTGTGGAAGTATCCTCAGGTAGTGTAGATTCAAAGTTGTGAAAACATGATCCCTGGGGGTAGGGTGAGCCCACATTGGGGATGGGGGGGGGTGTTAAAGTTTTACATAGGGATATATAGAGTAAATCTTTTAAAATCTTCTTCTCAGAAACTAATCAGCCAGAAGATTCTTTATAATTGTTAAGACTTTGGCTCCAGGACAATTCTTTGGCCTCACAAGAAGGTTCAGAGTTTGATGTAGCTTAATATCTCATATATAAACAATTGTAAGGGATCTTTTTGAGGACTGCAATACTCAACATGTGATATGACTATAAAATCATTCTGTTAGAAAAGGGACTAATGAATATAAGCATAAGAATATCCAGGGGGGAAAATGGATTTTATTTATACAGGATCTACATGTATTATTGTACATTGTCCAGATTGTTTGTATTATGACTCCATTAAGCTGATTTTATCATACCTATTGTTCCTCAGGTGAGCGATGTGGCCCATGGGCCTCTTGTTTTAAATTTATTGAGGAAATATTCGCTTATAAGAGCTATTTTACATGTCTAGTTTTTAACATACCAGAACATTTATTGTTAATTTACATTTGTGTGTTAGTCAGATGTTCCCTGCTGGACCCCTAGCTATCTTCATCTCTGTAACTGACTGATTTATTGACAATTGGCGGGAGGTTTTCCCCACAGTGTGAAGAAAGCTGTGCAAGTGTGAGCTAATTGTCGATTCCATTACAAACACTGGACAGGGTACACAGGGTTTTTTTGTACTTTAAAAGAATTTCATTACTTTTTTAAATAACTGATAGCGATATATATAATATATATATCTGTTAAATAAAGTATCAATAATTATAACATGCACTTAATTTAATATTTAAAAATATAAGTAGCTAGAAAAATAAATTAAAATGATAAATAAAGAGGCACGTTTCACACCCCATTATCATAATGGTACAGTCCAGCATTAGTAGATATAATCATTATAAGATACCTAAGTACTAAAAAAAAGTTTACAGTGACCATCCCACATATCAATATTATTTAGCGGAGTTTATCATGGCAGAAACAAAGCGGAAACGTCCACCATCATTCAAGTTAAAATACCAGCTAACGAGGAGAAAAAAAATGAATTGTTGCAAAATCTTCAAAAAGTCAGAGAAGTTTTAGTGAAACAACTAGGCAGACCCGTCAACAATACTGACATCATGGATGCACTAGTTAATGCCTGGGGAAAATCAAACGTTGAGAATGAATTGGAATATCCAAAGACCCCAGGAACCTACATCAATGTGAAGAAAAGTGAGGTGAACCAGGATTTTTTTCTTACATCAGTGTCATCTGTTAGTAGACTTATGGAGGTTGCTGCAATTCATGGGAAACACTGTTGCAGAAAACTTGAAGTCAAGAAGGTGACCAAAAGGGGACATGTCGTTTCCTTGAAGCTTAGATGTACAAGGACCGATCGGGCAAAACACGTATATCTGTGGGCGTCATCACCATACCTTCCCAATGGAAAATATCTGATTAATGAACGTATCAACCATGCATTTGTCTGCAGTGGGATGTTACCTTCCCATTACTCTCGGTTTTGCAAGGCAGCAGGATTTGGGGTACTCTCTGTATCCAACCGCAATTCCTTCTTCCATAAGTACAAATCGTTTGTTCAGGAGGAATACGACGAATTCATTAGCACTGCACTTTTGGAAGAAGTTGGGATGTATGATGAATTGGACGGAATAGACATAATAACGGATGCACGTCATGGGTGGAGGAAAAATGCTAAAGATACAAGTGTGGTGGCTATAGGGGACCGAAGCCACAAGGTTTTGAATTGTGTGCATGTCACTACAGCGGAGGACCCTGTCACCCAAAGACACGAAAAACTTGGAACGGAAAAAATTTACAACGATCTTGATAACAAACAAGTTTCCGTAAATGTTCACACCCACGACAGAAATATGGCAATAAATAAATTTGTGAAAGAGCGTGAACACGGTTTTGTATGCAACCAAAATGATATTTGGCATGGAATTAAGAGTGTCAAAAAAGCATTGACTCAAATTTCCAGCGGTCCACGTTACAAAGAGGGGAAAACCTGGTCTGAGGAACTTTACGATAAACCAGAACCTGTGGCCACACATTTCTATTGGGCTATCAAGCACTGTGAAGGGGATGGAAATACGCTGAGAGCCCTGCTTGACAACATTGTGGAGCACTACAAGAATAATCACAAACGATGTGATCCGTCCTCTAGATGTAGAGTTGATCCAAATTACGAGCCTTCACGTGTTGTGATCGAAAATCCTGTAGCAGAAAAATTACTGAGAGGTGTCATTGTTAACTCCATCATTTACAAATACCCTGATGATTTCAAGCTCGGACGGGATACTTACTTTGTTGAAAGTTTCAATAATACTTTGAATATTTATCAAGATAAACGAATTGCATTTGGCAGTGAACAATATAAAGTTAGGGCTTTTCTTGGAACTTGCCACTGGAATGAAAATGTGGGGAGAAAATTCACATCAGTTTCATATAGACGTGATCCAAAATCCCCACGTAGACAAATTGGAAAAAAGAATTATTCAAAACAAAAATTTCAATTTAGAAACAACATTTGGAATCGTTTTATGAAACATGTTTTCTCTAAACGTAAAAGAAATTAAATCTGTGTGCACGTATCCTATGATATATTAAATGTGTGTAAGATAACAGTGTGTTCTTGTCTAAATGCCACCACGTGCTTGTGGTATGCAGCTCTCTATAAATAACTTCTCTCTGCAGTGTTATCAGTGCGGAGGTGTGGCCTGCCTCCTTATATGCTTAATTGCCGTCCGTGTGGATATTCAACTAGGTCAAACCCGGTCTTTAAGAAATATCACAAATTTTAAATGCTTTATCATTGGTATTTGTAGGTGTCAATTAATTACCCTAGTGGAAAAAAGTTTGTTCTTGTTGTATTTCCTCCTCACAAAGTTCTTTGTAAAGCCATAGTCGACAACAACAATGTAGATAAGACAATTGTAAACTGTTTGTGCCAGTCAAATCCGAACGTTGTGGTGAATGCAGTGGCAAAATTGATAGAGGATGAGTGTAACAAGGTCTGTCGTCGAGGTTCTGGGTCATTTCTCCAAAAAAAAGGACTATGAAGATTTAATGAAGTTTCAGTGGGAGAATCTGTATAAAGATCTTCAGGACAGATGTCCACATACCCTGTCTATTATTTCATCCATGGTACAAAGTCCACCACCAGAAGTTGTGAGCAAACCCTTCTTTCATGTGATGCTTTCCAGTGCTACATGTTTGCATGGCAGAAATCAAGAAATGTCTGCTTTACACTACATGACAGCATTTATCCTTGCTCGTGGTGGTTGTACTCAAAGAGTAAGTAAATAGTCTCATCTGATGAGTAATAAAAATGAAATATTAAATTGTTGTTACCTTCCTAAAGTTGAAGCGAAAGGAAAACTAATGTGTGTATTTTCATTTAAGACCATAAAATCGCTTTGTAAGGTTGGACTGAGTGTTCATCCCCAGACTCTCCACAATAAACTTGCAAGTTGGCAGGATAAGTTGGATGAAGCACTAAGAGATTTAAAGGTATTTTTTTTTCATTTGAAAACTTGATTTTTAAAGAGGACAAAGACACTGAACAGTTAAAAATCAATAGTTTTAGTTTTATTATACATGTTTTGATAAGTACAGTATATTCATTATGTGTACTTACAGGTGAAATGGACGAATAGGGAAGAGGCCACAAGGAAATATCAATTAGTGGGCGACAACTGGGATAAGGACATTCTCCCGTCCTATCGTACCACAGACAGAAAAACAGAAAGTATCCATTTGTTTCAGATATATGCCATTGTTGACAGATACTCCACTAGTAGTCCAAAAGGGTCAAGTGGATTTGAAGATAATTTAACATTCATCCCTTCCCTTCTTGAGCAAGAGCAGTTATTGAAAGAGCTGACATATATTTTTGCTTCAGCAATTATCAGGCACGTTCCTCAAGTAACAAAGCACTTTGAAAAAAGTCTTCCCAAAACACTTGGATCATAAGCATTCCCAAATTGCTGGAATAAAGACAACACAAGTAAGACCTACATCCTTTCAGCTTATTGATTTTAACATACACATACATTCAGTTTTGGCATACTTCTTGACATTGTTACTAACAAATAATTTAGCAACAAAATTAAATAAATTGTTCATATCACTTAGCAGCTGATAATTAATGTAATAGTTTTTTTTTCAGTATCCTTTGGGACTCTTTGATACTAATGAATATAAAACTGATGAAGTGATTAGACTTCTTAGAACTTTGACTGATCTGTATGTCCCATTGGAAAATGAAGAGGTTGTTGATTCTGGGTTTTTTTTGGAGGTACATTGTCAGTCAAAAGAAAAAAAATATAATTATATCTTGGTATATAATACAGTAAAACACGGTTATAGCGAACACGTTTATAATGAATTGACGTTTACAGCGAAGTGATTTTCATACCCTGTGACTTAATTACATGTTGTAAACTTGACGGATATAACGAATTACGCTTATAACGAATTAAAATTGGTCGTCCCTGGGACTTTGTTATAAGTGTGTTTTACTGTACTTTGAATTTGACAATGATAATGACAGTGTATGTCATATAAGTCCAAAAACCATGCAACTAATAGTATGTTCATATATTGAAAGAAAATATTATATATATATATATATATATATATATATATATATATATATATACACCTAGGGTATATAACAAGCTGCTATGCCACAGTTTTACCTTACATTAGGTCAGTTTAAAGATAGCATGAAAGCTTTTTGGCTATGCAAATTCTTGTATATGATCATTTTAGTTTAAATATTAACATCTTCATTTCCTTTATATTTTACTCTATTAGATTTTGATGGCATCCACACCAAAACGCAGGAGGCGGAACAAGACAGCCTTGCATCCTCCCACAGAAACCCAACCTCAACGCGGTCTTATGTCTCATGAGGACAGGGACACAATGATAACGACGTGCATGGCCTCTTATCATCCCAACCATTGAAAATACTTGTCGACGCTATATGGATG
Organism: Magallana angulata; assembly: GCF_025612915.1. Lineage (NCBI taxonomy): Eukaryota > Metazoa > Mollusca > Bivalvia > Ostreida > Ostreidae > Magallana > Magallana angulata. The sequence continues at coordinate 163,251 of NW_026441673.1, forward strand.
AATATCACCATGGTGAGAGCAATCCTTCATTGTCAATTCCCATGCAGACTGCAACTTCACAACAGCAATCAGCCGACACTCAACAAGCCTCTTCGCAAGCAGTAACACCTGACCATTCCCTACCGCAAGAAATAACTTCTCAAGGTATGCAGTTGCTTAATAAGAATACTGAAGGGGATTCACGCTCGGCAACTGGTTTAACATTGGGTGTAGATTCCAAAATTAGGGCAAGAATCCACGCCAATGAGTTCATCAAATTTGCTGTCCTGTTGCCAAATGATTTTGATCATGATGAGACAGACAAGTATAAATCAGTTGATAAAAATGGTGAGCTCATTTTTGTTAAGGCAAACGACAAGAGCCCTATCAAATCTATAATTAAATGGGTAGAGGGGTTCCACATATTTGTCGCAATCTATGCAGAAAAGTTTTCCCACGAAATTGGAAACTTAATATGACGTACGCACACACTGTACAAAGAATTACTGACTAGTGTGGGGACTCTGCTGCTTTAATGTATGATGAAAAGTTTAGGCGATGGCGCGAAAAAGAACCATTATGTGCTTGAGAGAAGAAAACTATTGAGCTATACCAATAAGCTTAAGTTTCTGGACTAGATTTTAAAATCAAGTACAAGAAACAGCCCTTTCGTGCCCAATCCAAGTCACATAACTACTGCTAGTCCCTCAACAATGTTGGCTCGTGCACAAAAACCAACTGCCCCCATCAACATGTTTGCCAGTACTGTGCGGGAAAGCATCCGCGAAGACAGTGTCCCAATAGACCGAAACAAACCTTTGCGAAACAAAATGCTAGAAAACCTGCCAGCACCTCTAACCAACAAGGCTCCACTAAGTGATAGGGATATAAGTATCATTACACTAATTCAAGTCGACAAATTGGCCAGCTATTTTGACGGCTATGATCCATCTTTGGCCCAATTTTTAATTAGTGGGTTTACCTTTGGTTTTATAATCCCATATCAGGGGCAACGTGCTTTTAGAATTTCTAGAAATCTCTCTTCTTTGAACAATAATGATGGAATCCTTCAAAGTAAAATCAGCAACGAGTTACGAGCACACCGTATAGCCGGGTCTTACCCAAATCCACCATTTCCTAATATACAAGTTTCACCTCTTGGATTGGTACCCCAAAAAGCTGTCGGTGAATTTCGTTTGATACATCATTTATCTTATCCTGAGGGTATGTCTATAAATCACAACAAATCTGTGTACAGTACAATATCAAGCAGTGGAAACGGCTATTGATATAATTAGACAATTGGGAAGGGGTGCGTTGTTAGCAAAGACAGATCTTGAGAATGCTTATAAACAGATCCCTATTCATCCAGATGATTTCGAACTACTTGAATTCATGGTAGACAATATGTATTACTACGATAAAACATTGCCTTTTGGACTCAGCTATTCATGTAATCTTTTTGAAAAATTCAGCTCGGCTCTTCAATGGATCCTTGAAACAAAATTCTCTGTTATACATTGCGTGCACATCCTAGACGATTTTCTTTTCCTAAGTGAACCCCACTCGTCCAACTGTTACAGTGCTCTGCTTGCCTTTTATCATTTATCTAATGACATTGGCTTACCCGTAAAATCAGAAAAAACTGTTTACCCCACCACAACTCTCACATTTTTTGACATGGAATTAGATACCTTGAACTTCGAAATTCGATTACCTCAAGATAAATTAACTCAATTGAAATTGGAAATTCAAAAATTCAAAGCAAAGCGTTCTGCAACTTTGATGGAACAGCAATCTTTAATTGGTATGCTCAATTTTGCCTGTAGTGTAGTTCCTCCTAGTCGTACTATTTTAAGACGTCTTATAGATCTAACAAATGGCCTCAAAAACCATATCACCACCATCGACCGAATCTACAGGCACAAGCTGACCTGCATGCCTGGGGGTGTTTTTTAACCAATTTAATGGCAAAGGTTTCTTTCCTTCTGGCATAACCAATTCTTCATCTTCATTGCATTTTTTTTACTGATGCTAGTAATGCCGGATTTGGATGCACCTTTCGCACAAAATGGTTATACTCCGAGTTTGCTCCTGAATGGTTCAAGTACCACATTTCAGTTAGAAAATGTGTACCTATTGTCATTGCATTAGAATTATGGGTACCTCTTCTGAAAAACTGTATCGTTGTATTACATTCTGACAATATAGCAGTTGTGCATGTGATAAACAAAACTACATCAAAGGACCCAAACCTAATGCAATTGATAAGGCGTTTAATGATTCTTTCATTGCAACACAACATTCATTTCCATGCCAAACATATTCCAGGAATTTCTAACACAGCCGCTGATTTACTATCTCGCTTGCAGGTGAAAAAATTCAAAGCCCGCTTTCCACATATGGACAACGAGCCAACTCCAGTTCCTCCAGCATTTGTGCGGATTTGACTGAAACAGCCAATTTTTTAGTCCGCAACTCTCTGTCTGAATCCAACATTATCAGCTTACAAATCAGCTTATTTAACCTACAACTGTTTTATTGAACAATCCTTTCAACATAACGCATCTCCTCTACCACCCTGTCACTTAGTTTTATTCTCCAACTTGGTAACTACACAGATATTACACAACATTTCACCATTCGTAAAATGCTTCAGGGATTCCGGAAATCGAAACCATCACCTGACTCACGGCTACCTATAACCCCAAGAATTTTGAAGAAAATAATTCATGCTTTGGAGTTTAGTACCACATCAGCTTTTACTAAATCCCTCCTCCGGGCCATGTTTACCTTAGCATTTTGTGTTTTTTTTACAAGTAGGAGAGCTTACCAAAACAAATGCTCCAACCCAGCATTTCCTTCTTTTTGGATATATCACGTTAGGATCCAATAGTCCATGCAATAGGCATATACTAGTATATATAAATATACCTCACTTAAAGCATTCTAAAGCAAACACAACTACTCTACGCCCGCAGCAAAATACGACGGATCCTTTAGTTTGCCCATGCCAAGCACTTCTAGAGTCAGTTCTAGCATATCTTTTACAACATAAACCATACCATAGCATAGCATTGAAATCTCATAGCATAGCATTTGAATCTCATAGCATAGCATTGGAATCTCATACTATAGCATACCATCTCATAGAATCGCATTCGTCATATCATACCATAGCATACCATAGCATAGCATACAACGTTATTTTAACTCGGTTTTAAATGTTTTTAGTTGAAAAAATAAATGTTTACATGATAGATTTGTGGTAAACTTCGGCTTCTTATTATTTTATTTCGAAATGTGTGGAACTCTTCTGTGTATGGAGGCGTTTTTGTTCAAATCTCATAGCACACCATAGCATAGCATACCATATCATTAAGCCCTTCATTTCAATTTCTCATAGCATAGCATAAAAATCCCATGCATAGCATACAAATCTCATAGCATATCATTAAAATCGCATACCATAGCATAACATTAAATTGTAAAAGATATGCATGAAATGACTGTACATTACCTAAATCTTAGGAAACATTCCTCACCATCAGAGCCATTATTTTCCTTCATGGATGGTTCGCCCATCTTGCGTCAATACTTCACACAGCAACTGCGTTCGGCTTTAGCTTTTTGTAATTTGAACTCGCACCTTTACAAGGCTCATAGCTTCCGAATTTAGGCTGCTACTACAGCTGCCTCTCAGGGGTTTTCGGAATTACAAATTCAGAGCATGGATAGATTGAACTCTGGTGCTTTTGAAAAGTACATAAGAATCCCAACACTTAAGTTTTGATTGACATTCGTTTGAGTTTTGACATTTTTTAATGGACAGTGAAGACAGGGGCTTCACAATCCTTTTTTTTCTAGCAACCATTAGACAGGGGCTACTGGTTGTGTTTTGAATATCTGTGCCATTATCTTACTTTGGGTCAGGGGCTCAAACAGTCAATTTGCTTGTACATGTTTTGTCTTTTGTAATAATAGTCTTTATGTTGTAACCATTTTTAGTTTATAGTTAATATCAACCATTAGACAGGAGCTACTGGTTGTTTTTTTGACTTATCTTACTTTTAGTCCGGGAATAAAACACTCAAATTTGCTTGTACATGTATGCTTTTTCTAAAAATAGTCGTTATGTTGAAGGGTGTTCCATTTTCCACAAATTAGTTATTTTGTAATAACTTGGTACAATTTTTCTTAATCATGCACTGACATTTCTGTTCAATTGCAATGTGGATTTTGGATATGGGGCGTTAACAAGATTGTCTATATTTATATATATACAGGTATATAAACCTATCGATGAGTGATATAACCTATCTTGTTAAGGTGGCAGATGAACACCCCATATCTTTACTTATATACCAGATACTTTATTATCTATTTCTGCCAAAGGTCTAAAACTTTAACTAGTATCAATCTCAGGATACTTTGTGATATTTTCAAGGTTTTATGTATGAATATTGTTCTTCGAGTTTTATGTCATTTATTTGAGGAAATGCCTTTTTTCTACTTGTCACATCACATCACTTATTCTTCATTTCGTATTATATTATACTGTGACTTTGACTATGGCATTATGTTTCATGCAACTTTTATGCTATGTATTCTTCAATAAATGTTTTATTATTAACGAAAGAGTTGAGTTTTGCTACGTAATAGTATAGATGTGATAAGGCAGGCATAAAACACATTTATGTCCATAAATAGTTCATGCATTTTGACCAATTTATTTATATGTTTTGTTTACCACGTGGTATTGTTTTCCACTACTGTGTATTTTTAGTTTAGGCATGCGCACTGGCAAGTTATGCATATAAGCTAGTCTGCGCATGCGTAGTCATTGTTCATTTTGTAAACATCCATGATTGTCCACGGTTTGCCACCACCCTCCCCTCCACCTTTTTATTGTACATCATTTGTAAGGCAGATGAACACCCCATATCTTTACTTATATACCAGGTAAATTATTATCTATTCCTGCCAAACCCTGTACATGTACTAGTATATGTGTTTGTCAGAAGAAAGAGGGAGAAATATATCTTCTTGTATTGATAATTTACAAAGTGGTTAGCGTATCTAACGAATTTGACTCATAAAAATCAGAGTGGATACTCAATTTTTATATAAACAATTAGTTACATATTACACACATTTTCCGTAAATTTACAGAAAAATAGTTCAAACAAATGTATTCTTATGTGGCCCACATACATTATAGAGTTTTTACTGTCTTTGAAATTAACATAATAACACAGGAAAGTGTACCTTTAAAATATATAAGCAATGAAGGAAAGCAATTGGAGGCAAATTACATGCAGCATGACATCAGAATGCTAATACATGTTTCCAACAAAGTATTAAGAAAACATTAGTAAAAACAATTAAGTTTATACAGATAAGACTAATGAAATATTAAAACAACGGTATTCAGTTTCAAATTATAACTGAATTTCAGAGAAAAAAAATAATGTCATTGAAAAGATCAAATGGCCCTACTTTGAAGCTTAATCGAAGAATACATTTTCAAGACATGAATTCAGTAGTTTAACATGTTATTCTCATATAGATGTGATTAAAAAAGTTTACGAATTTTTAAGAAAAATATTTTGCAATTCTTGAGGCGTTGCCAATACTTTCAAATGATTTGCAAGTCCCACTAAAAATGTTATATATATTTATCACATATATGTTTCGCTCAATATACATGAATTTCATGAATAAATATAAATATGTTTTGGGTTTTTCTTTTGTATTTTGTTGAGATTTAATTCAACAATTCATAATTTAATTTCTTACCTGTCAATTAATAAATAACATAACTCTCTTCTATTGATGAATGTGGTTATTGCATTATTTTTTATTGAATGATTTTCTTTATTAGAATAATTCATTGATTAGTAATCACTTGATAAGAATTGCACGCTGTGTTAGACAAATATACGACTTTTATGTATTTATGAAATGTGTATCGGAGAGTGTTACATCCTTTTTAAAACATTATGTGATTGGTTGGAAAAATACCATGCAAAACTTTACAAGAACAGCATTGAGCAGTTTCAATGTAACTCAACTAGATGTGTTTAAAAAAACATTTATGTCCATAAATAGTTTATGCATGTTGACCACTTTATTTGTATGCTTTGTTTACCACGTGGTATTGTTTTCCACTACTGTGTATTTTTAGTTTAGGCATGCGCACTGGCAAGTTATGCATATAAGCTAGTCTGCGCATGCGTATTCATTGTTCATTTTGTAAACATCCATGATTGTCTACGGTTTGTGAAAGAAGATGTGTACATGAATTACGACCCCGTCCGTCCAATTTTATGATATTCTGCGACTTCAACAATTCACTAACGGGACCTGGTGTGTGTTCTCATAGGTAACGTTATCTATATCCCGTTTTTTAGAAATTTATCAAGGCTTCATGGTACTGCAGAAGTGATTTTCGCGCGGTTCAAAATGGCGCCAGTGACACTCCAGTCATAACATTGTTGCCCATCGATGCCAAAGTTATTGTGTGCGATGTACCAGAGACGTGGGTGTAATTTATTATACAGCAGTTTGAACTTGTGTATATTTGCGTGTAATGTGTGAAACTATCTGTGTCAACTTTTTCTATTGTTTATTTCATAATGTCAACATTGATAGTGGGAGATTCGCATGTGAAAAGACTCAAAACATTCTTAGGTTCACGTCGTTCCGCTAATTCTGTGTTTAATATATATGAACTCAAAGAGGTGAACTATTTCGGTATAAGTGGAGGACTTGTGAACAATGGTCACCATCTATCCCTTATTACATCTGCAGTACGACGGACCTCAGCACCTAATTGTTTTCATTGGAGGCAATGATTTGGACTCGAGTGGACTAGATTTTAGTTTGGAATGTATTGTTTCTAAATTGACTGCCAATGTGACTCAACTTAAAAGGTGTTTCCATTTAAAGTCTGTTACCGTGCTTAGTTTTCTCCCTAGAGAAGTGACTTATTTATAATCAACGAGTCAAAAAAGCCAATAGACTTCTTAAGCAATTTTGTGCTTGTCACACAGTAACATTTTGGAAGCTGAGAGGATTCGCGGAAAGCTTATCTTATGCGACGGGGTTCATCTTAATGACTTGGGGTTCCATAAACTGTTTAGACAGATTAGAGGTGTCCTATTAATTCAGCTAAGACAGGAACCCAAGCGTAGTCCTTCTGTAAACAGCAATGACGACAGGGGCTTCTAGCTGTAAATATTGCTTTGTAACCACCCATCGTGCAATTTTATTTCTCATATTTTTGTTAAATAAGTCTGATGTGAACAATGCGGTTACGCTTAAGTAATTAACATTTTACTAAGTGTTCCTTAAACCTTTCACAATGTTATTCGATTAACCTTATGTTTGTAATATTATCTATTTAACCTGATATGTTTATTTCAGTTCAAAGCATCCTGATCAATCTGCAGATAAGACTTTCCATCACTTGTTATAATTTGTTTGGATACAGGTAACAGCTTTGTTTTTTGGTCTATGACAATTTACCAAACAAATACCCGAATATGAATATTTCTGGTTATTTTAAAGCTATATCAGCTTATTTGAATGAATATAAGATACAGTTCCAATGCTATGGCGGCAGGAGCAATGATACACGTATGATATAATAAGCAGTTTTGCAATGTTTACATATAAAACAGAGCCTCAGGCTATGCTAAGCAACTAAAATGTACACCTCTAGTGCTATGGCATATGTAAGTGATAAAACTACTAAATGTATGGCAGAATTCTTTCTGCTATAAGCAATGTGTTATAACATTTATAACAAGCTTAACACTAATTGTCTGAGAGCATAATATATATATATATATATATATATATATCTATATATATATATATATATATATATATATATATATATATATATATATATATATATATATATATATATATATATATACCTGGGGTATATAACAAGCTGCTATACCACAGTTTTACCTTACATTAGATCAGTTTAAAGATAGCATGAAAGCTTTTTGGCTATGCAAATTCTTGTATATGATCATTTTAGTTTAAATATTAACATCTTCATTTCCTTTATATTTTACTCTATTAGATTTTGATGGCATCCACACCAAAACGTAGGAGGCGGAACAAGTCACCCTCGCATCCTCCCACAGAAATCCAACCTCAAAGCGGTCTTATGTCTTTTGAGGACAGAGACACAATGATAAGGACGTGCATGGCCTCTATCATCCCAACCATTGAAAATACTTGTCGACGCTATATGGATGAATATCCCCATGGTGAGAGCAATCCTTCATTGTCAATCCCCACGCAGACTGCAACTTCACAACAGCAATCAGCCGACACTCAACAAGCCTCTTCGCAAGCAGTAACACCTGACCATTCCCTACTGCAAGAAATAACTACTCAAGGTATGCAGTTGCTTAATCGGAATACTGAAGGGGAATCACACTCGGCAACTGGTTTAACATTGGGTATAGATTCCAAAATTAGGGCAAAATTAGGGCAATAAAATTGCATATTATAGCATAGCAAAAAAATGTAAAAGTTATGCATGAAATGACTGTAAGACAAATGCTTAGTCACACAACTGTCCTTATTTACCACACATCCTACTAACTGGAAATCTATTTGTACGTCTCAAACATTTATATCAAAGAGGACTCCATGTCTCAGGAACAATAATATTACAAGAAACACTATACCTACTGTCGGTACCACCTCCTGCCCAGTACATTGACAGTGTGTTATCTAATACAACGATAAACTACCAGGAGTTATCTTCCATGACAAGTGTTCTAGTTATATACAGAGAACTCTGTGCAGTAGATGTGTGTTGTGTGTATTGTTTATTGTTTGTATATTGCACTCATATAATAACATGTCGATATTAAGATATCTGTGCTACCACACAAAGTTACATATGTAGAAAAAAAGATTAACAATATATAATGATTACAGAAAAGGAATATATTTAATGAACACTGTACATGTATATGTTTTTTTCGGAAGAAAGAAGAAAAATATATCTTCTTGTATTGATAAATTACAAAGTGGTTAGCGTATCTAACGATTTTTGACTCATACAAATCAGAGTGGATACTCATTATTTATATAAATAATTAGCTACATATTACACACATTTTATATATCCGTAAATTAACAGAAGCAAAGTTCATACAAATGTATTCTTATCTGGCCTACACACTGAAGGGTTTCACTACTTTTTTAGACTTTATAGAAGTCGTCTTTTTCTGGTTAATAGCACTTATAGAGTTTTAAAAGTCTTTGAAACTAACAATATGACATCAGTATGCTAATACATGTTTCCAACAAAGTATTAAGAAAACATGGGTAAAAATAATTTAAGTATGAAAAGATAAGGCTAATGTAAAAATTTTAAACGATAGTATTACATTTCAAATTATAACTGAATTTCTATAACATCAAGTGACCCTACTTTTAAGCTTAAGTGTAAAATATAGTTTCAAGACATGAATTCATGCAGTGGCTCTACACTCTATTCTCATATCAAATTAGTTGAAATAATATAGGAATTTTAAAGAAATATATTTTGCAACACCGAGGCGTAACCATTTTTTTGTTTTATGGGGGTTTTTTTGTGGGCGGATGGGGGTTGCATTCATTTGACACCATTCATTCAAAGATCACTTCCAGTGTAACGTGTGAACATTTAGGTGGCGTGCACTCAAGAGTGTCTTTCCGGTATTGTTTGAATAGTGGACTATAACGATTGTGAATGAGTTACAATGCTGTCGTTTTATCACTACAATAATAAAAAGTGGAGCATTGGCATTTTCAATGACCAGTTTCATTGAGAAATTATAATGTTTCGACATATTTTTTTACACACTACATTGAAATGATTGTTAAGTATTTACTTATATTGTACTTCGGACTCTTCGTTTTCATAAACATTTCTTTAAGGTAAGATGAACACCTTACTGAAGCTACATTGTGTTTGCTTTGTTATATGAGCTAATGCAACAGTGTCCCAGTATGGATCAGTTTAATATATGTTCTAAAAAAACAATGTCCTAGAGCGAATTATGTTGATATTTATCGCCGTAACTATAGTTCTACAGTAAGATCAAGCATATCTTTTACAATATACGAAATAGTAAAACATAGCACTGAACTAGTATAGCATGCGTTGAAATCCCATACTATAGCACTGGAATTTCATATCATAATATACAATCTCATAGATTCTTATTTGTCATATCATACCATGGTATATTATAGCATGGCATACATCATGAACTTAACTCGGTTTTGAATAATTTTATTTCAAAGAATAAATATTCACATTGCAGATTGGTGGTAAATTATAATGGCTTCTTATTAATCCATTTCAAAATGTTTGGAATTCTTCTGTGTATGATCGTGTTTTGTTCAAATATCATAGCATTGCATTGAAATCTCATAGCATATTAATAAATCGCGTATCATAGCATAGCATAACATTGTAAAAGATGTGCACGAAATGATTGTAGGACAAATGCTTAGTACACAACTGTCGATATTTAACACATCCTACTAACTGGAATGATATTTGTACCTATCCAATATTTATATCAGAGAGGACTCTATGTCTCAGGAACAATAACTTTACAAGAAACACTATACCTGCTGTCTGTACCAACACCTGTCCTGTACATTGACAGTGGGTTATTTAATACAACAATACACTACCAGGAGTTATTTTCCATGGAGAGTATTCTTGTTATAAACAGAGAGTTCTGTGCAGTATATTTGTGTTGTGTTTAGTATTTATTGTTTGTATATTGCACTCATATAATAACATGTCGTTTTCGATATTAACATATCAGTGCTACCACACAGAGTTGCATATGTAGAAAAAAAGATTAACAATATATAATGATTACAGAAAAGAAATATATTCAATGTACACTGTACATGTATTTGTGTTTGTCAGAAAAAAGAGGGAGAAATATATCTTCTTGTATCGAAAATTTACAAAGTGGTTAGCGTATCTAACGAATTTGACTCATAAAAATCAGATTTGATACTCAATTTTTATATAAAAAATTAGCTACATATTACACACATTTTAGATATCCGTAATTTTACAGAAAAATAGTTCAAACAAATGTTTTCTTATCTGGCCCACATGCATCAACAGGTTTCACTGCCATCTACTTTTTTAAAGACTTTATCGAAGTCGTCTTATTCTGGTTAATAACACTTATAGAGTTTTTACTCTCTTTGAAATTAACATAATAACACAGGAAAGTGTACATTCAAAATATATAAGCAATGAAGGAAAGCACTTGGAGGCAAATTACATGCAGCATGACATCAGAATGCTAATACATGTTTCCAACAAAGTATTACGAAAACATCAGTAAAAACATTTAAGTTTATACAGATAAGACTAATGAAACATTAAAACAACGGTTTTCAGTTTCAAATTATAACTGAATTTCAGAGAAAAAAAATAATGTCATTGAAAAGATCAAATGGCCCTACTTTGAAGCTTAATCGAAGAATACATTTTGAAGACATGAATTCAGTAGCTTAACAGGTTATTCTCATATAGATGTGATTAAAATAGTTTACGAATTTTTAAGAAAAATATTCTTGAGGCGTTTCCAATACTTTCAAATGATTTGCAAGTCCCACTTAAAATATTATATATATTTATCACATTTATGTTTAGTTCAATATACAGTGGTATCACATATGTAATGAATTTTTGATATTACACTGTGTATTCGAACCAAGCGTGACGTCATAATTAAACATTACGTAGGTTTTGGATATTGATTAACGTAGAATGAAAAATTCAAAGATATAATTCAGTTAATGTATGGAGTTGTAAATGCAAAGCATTTATTGCTACTTTTGTTCATGAATAAATATAAATATGTTTTGGTTTTTTTTGGTATTTTGTTGCGATTTAATTCAACAATTCATAATTTAGACTTTTACCTGTCAATTAATAAATAACATAACTCTCTTCTATTGATGAATGTGGTTATTGCATTATTGTTTATTGAATGATTTACTTTATTAGAATAATTCATTGATTAGTAATCACATTGATTAGTAATCACTTGATAAGAAGTGCACGCTGTGTTAGACAAATATACGACTTTTATGAATTTATGAAATGTGTATCGAAGAGTGTTACATCCTTTTTAAAACATTACGTGATTGGTTGGAAAATACCATGCAAAACTTTACAAGAACAGCATTGAGCAGTTTCAATGTAACCCAACCAGATTTTATGTCCATAAATAGTTGATGCATGTTGACCACTTTATTTGTATGTTTTGTTTACCACGTGGTATTGTTTTCCACTACTGTGTATTTTTAGTTTAGGCATGTGCACTGGCAAGTTATGCATATTAGCTAGTCTGCGCATGCGTATTCATTGTTCATTTTGTAAACATCCATGATTGTCCACGGTTTGTGAAAGAAGATGTTTACATGAATTACGACCCCGTCCGTCTAATTTTTCGATATTCTGCGACTTCAACAATTCACTAACGGGACCTGGTTTGTGGTCTCATAGGTAACGTTATCTATATCCCGTTTTTTAACGATTTAACAAGGCTTCATGGTACTGCAGAAGTGATTTTCGCGCGAATCAAAATGGCGCCAGTGACACTCCAGTCATAACATTGTTGCCCATCGATGTCAAAGTTATTGTGTGCGATGTACCAGAGACGTGGATGTGATTTATTATACAGCAGTTTGAACTTGTGTATATTTGCGTGTAATGTGTGAAAATATCTGTGTCAACTTTTTCTATTGTTTATTTCATAATATCAACATTGATAGTGGGCGATTCGCATGTGAAAAGACTCAAAACATTTTTAGGTTCACGTCGCTTCGCTAATTTTGTGTTTAATATATATGAACTCAAAGAGGTGAACTATTTCGGTATAAGTGGAGGACTTGTGAGCAATGGTCACCATCTATCCCTTATTACATCTGCAGTACGACGGTGTAGACCTCAGCACCTAATTGTTTTCATTGGAGGCAATGATTTGGACTCAAGTGAACTAGATTTTAGTTTGGAATGTATTGTTTCTAAATTGACTGCCTATGGGACTCAACTTAAAAGGTGTTTCCATTTAAAGTCTGCTACCGTGCTGAGTTTTCTCCCTAGAGAAGTTACTAGAAATTATTTATATATATATATATATACATTTTATATATATCTTATTTATAATCAACGAGTCAAAAAAGAGGATTCGCGGAAAGTCAAAAACCAATCTTATGCAACGGGGTTCATCTTAATGACTTGGGGTTCCATAAACTGTTTAGACAGATTAGAGGTGTCATATTAATTCAGCTAAGACAGGAACCCAAGCCTAGTCCTTCTGTAAACAGCAATGACGACAAGGGCTTCTAGCTGTAAATATTGCTTTGTAACCACCCATCGTGCAATTTTATTTCCCATATTTTTGTTTAATAAGTCTGATGTGAACAATGCGGTCACGCTTCAAGTAATTAAAATTTTATCAAGTGTTCCTTAAACCTTTAACAATTTTATAAGATTAACCTTATGTTTGTAATATTATCTATTTAACCTGATATGTTTATTTCAGTTCAAAGCATCCAGATCAATCTGCAGACAAGACTTTGCATCACTTGTTATAATTTGTTTGGACACAGGTAACAGCTTTGATTTTTGGTCTATGACAATTTACCAAACAAATACCAGAATATGAATATTTCTGAATATTTAAAAGCTATATCAGCTTATTTGAATGAATATAAGATACAGCTCCAATGCTATGGCGGCAGGAGCAATGATACATGTATGTTATAATAAGCAGGTTTGCAATGTTTATATATAAAACAGAGCCTCAGGCTATGCTAAGCAAGTACATTGGTGTACAAGTTGCAATGTTTATATATAAAATGATTTAGCTTGATGCAAGTATGCAATCAATTACTTTCGTCAATGTCTTCGAATACATTGCATGTCGTGATGCTGTTAAGCACAAATGTACACCTCTAATGCTATGGCATATGTAAGTTATAAAACTACTAAATGTATGGCAGAATTCTTTCTGCTATAAGCAATGTGTTATATCATTTATAAAAAGCTTAACACTAATTGTCTGAGAGCATAATTTATATATATATATATATATATATATATATATATATATATATATATATATATATATATATATATATATATATATATATATATATATATATATATAGATATATATATACCTGGGGTATATAACAATATATATATATATATACCTGGGGTATATAACAAGCTGCTATACCACAGTTTTACCTTACATTAGAACAGTTTAAAGATAGCATGAAAGCTTTTTGGCTATGCAAATTCTTGTATATGATCATTTTAGTTTAAATATTAACATCTTTATTTCCTTTTTATTTTAGTCTATTAGATTTAGATGACATCCATACCAAAACGCAGGAGGCGGAATAAGGCATCCTCGCATCCTCCCACATAAACCCATCCTCAAAGCGGTCTTATGTCTCTGAGGACATGGAAACGATGATAAGGACGTGCATAGCCTCTATCATCCCAACCATTGAAGATACTTTTCGACGCAATATGGATGAATATCCCCATGATGAGAGCAATCCTTCATTGTCAATCCCCATCCAGACTGCAACTTCACAACAACAATCAGCCGACACTCAACAAGCCTCTTCGCAAGCAGTAACACCTGACCATTCCCTACTGCAAGTGATAACTTCTCAAGGTATGCAGTTGCTTAATCAGAAAACTGAAGGGGATTCACGCTCGGTAACTGGTTTAACATTGGGTGTAGATTTCAAAATTAGGGCAAAAATCCACGCCAATGAGTTTATCAAATTTCCTGTCCTGTTGCCAAATAATTTTGATCATGATGAGACAGACAAGTATAAATCAGTTGATAAAAATGGTGAGCTCATTATTGTAAAGGCAAACGACAAGGGCCCTATCAAATCTATAACTAAATGAGTAGAGGCGTTCCACATAATTGTCGCAATCCATGATGAAAAGTTTCCCCACAAAATTGGAAACTTAATGACGTACGCACACACTGTGCAAAAAATTGCTGACTCGTGTGGGGACTCTGCTGTTTTAATGCATGATGAAAAGTTTGGGCGATGGCGCGAAAAAGAACCTTCATTATGTGCTTGGGAGAAGAAAAATATTGAGTTATACCAAGAAGCTTTAGTTTCTGGACTAGATTTTAAACTCAAGTACAAGAAACAGCCCTTTTGTGCCCAATCCAAGTCACATAACTACTGCTATTCCTTCAGCAATGTTGGCTCGTGCACAAAAACCAACTGCCCCCATCAACATGTTTGCCAGTACTGTGCGGGAAAGCATCCGCATCGACAGTGTCCCAATAGACCAAAACAAACCTTTGCGAAACAAAATGCTAGAAAACCTGCCAGCACCTCTAACCAACAAGGCTCCACTAAGTGATAGGGATATACGTATCATCACACCAATTCAAGTCGACAAATTGGCCAGTTATCTTGGACTGCTATGATCTATCTTTGGCCCAATTTTTAGTAATGGGTTTACCTTTGGTTTTATAATCCCATATCAGGGGCAACGTGCTTTTAGAGTTTCTAGAAATCTCTCTTCTTTGAACAATAATGATGGAATCCTTCAAAGTAAACTCAGCAACGAGTTACGAGCACACCGTATAGCCGGGTCTTACCCAAATCCACCATTTCCTAATATACAAGTTTCACCTCTTGGATTGGTACCCAAAAAAGCTGTCGGTGAATTTCGTTTGATATATCATTTATCTTATCCTGAGGGTATGTCTATAAATCACAACATACTTTTTTTTAACTAAGATTTATGTACAGTACAATATCAATCAGTGGAAACGGCTATTAATATAATTAGACAATAGGGAAGGGGTGCGTTGTTAGCAAAGACAGATCTTGAGAATGCTTATAAACAGATCCCTATTCATCCAGATGATTTCGAACTACTTGAATTCATGGTAGACAATATGTATTACTACGATAAAACATTGCCTTTTGGACTCAGCTATTCATGTAATCTTTTTGAAAAATTCCGCTCAGCTCTTCAATGGATCCTTGAAACAAAATTCTCTGTTATACATTGCGTGCACATCCTAGACGATTTTCTTTTCCTTAGTGAACCCCACTCGTCCAACTGTTACAGTGCTCTGCTTGCCTTTTATCAACTATCCAAAGACATTAGCTTACCCGTAAAATCAGAAAAAACTGTTTACCCCACCACAACTCTCACAATTTTTGACATGGAATTAGATACCATGAACTTCGAAATTCGATTACCTCAAGATAAATTAACTCAATTGAAATTGGTATTCAAAACTTCAAAGCAAAGCGTTTTGCAGCTTTGAAGGAACTTTAATTGGTATGCTCAATTTTGCCTGTAGTGTATGTCCTCCTGGTCGTACTTTTTTGAGACGTCTTATAGATCTAACAATTAGCCTCAAAAAACCATATCACCACCGTCGACTGAATCTACAAGCACAAGCTGATCTGCACGCCTGAGGGGTGTTTTTGAACCAATTCAATGGCAAAGGTTTCTTTCCTTCTGGCATAACCCATTCTTCATCTTCATTGCATTTTTTGCTGATGCTAGTAATGCCTGATTTGGATGCACCTTTCGCACAAAATGGTTTTACTTCGAGTTTACTCCTGAACGGTTAAAGTACCACATTTCGTTTAGAAAATGTTTACTTATTGTCATTGCATTAGAATTATGGGTACCTCTTCTGAAAAACTGTATCGTCGTATTACATTCTGACAATATAGCAGTTGTGCATGTGATAAACACAACTACATCAAAGGACCCTAACCTAATGCAATTGATGAGGCGTTTAATGATTCTTTCATTGCAACACAACATTCATTTCCATGCCAAACATATTCCAGGAATTTCTAATACAGCCGCTGAATTACTTTATCGCTTGCAGGTGAAAGAATTCAAAGCCCGCTTTCCACATATGGACAACGAGCCAACTCCAGTTCCTCAAGCATTAGTGCGGATTTGACTGAAACAGCCAATATTTTAGTCCGCAACTTTCTGTCTGAATCAACATTATCAGCTTACAATTCAGCTTATTTAACCTACAAGTGTTTTATTGAACAATCCTTTCAACATAAAGCATCCCCGCTACCACCCTGTGTTCATCACCTGTCTGCATTTACTGTGGTTTCATTAATTTTCGTGGGTATCAATTTTCGTGGTATTTCTGAAAATCACAGTTTCAAGGATACGTAATTTCATGGCCAATGATCCTATCAATACAAATTGTTAGTTGAAATTGAACTTCAATGAACATCTAATTTCGTGGATCAACTTAACAACGAAATCGACGAAAATTGGTATTCAGCTAATATTGATGAAACCACAGTATTGTGCATTGCTACCTGATTTCGTCACTTAGTTTTATTTTCCAACTTGGTAACTACACCGATATTACACAACATTTCACCATTCGTAAAATGCTTCAGGGATTCCGGAAATCCAAACCATCATCTGACTCACGGCTACCTATAACCCCAACAATTTTGAAGAAAATAATTCATGCTTTGGAGTTTAGTACCACATCAGCTTTTACTAAATCCCTCTTTCGGGCCATGTTTACCTTAGCATTTTGTGCTTTTTTACAAGTAGGAGAGCTTACCAAAACAAATGCTCAAACCCAGCATTTCCTTCTTTTTGGAAATATCACGTAAGGATCCGATAGTCCATGCAATAGGTATATAGATATAAATATACCTCACTTAAAGGATTCTAAAGCAAAAACAACTACTCTACGCCTGCAGCAAAATACGACGGATCCTTTATTTTGCCCATGCCAAGCACTTCTACACTACCTAAATCTTAGGAAACATTCCTCACCATCAGAGCCGTTATTTTCCTTAATGGATGGTTCGCCAATCTCGCGTCAATACTTCACACAGCAACTGCGTTCGGCTTTAGCTTTTTGTAATTTGGACTTGCATCTTTACAAAGCTCATAGCTTCCGTATTGGGGCTGCTACTACAGCCGCCTCCCAGGGGTTTTCGGAATTACAAATTCAGAGCATGGGTAGATGGAACTCTGGTGCTTTTAAAAAGTACATTAGAATCCCAACACTTAAGTTTTGATTGACATTCGTTTGAGTTTTCACATTTTTGAGTTGCACAGTGAAGACAGGGGCTTCACAATCCTTTTTTCTAGCAACCATTAGACAGGGGCTACTGGTGGTGTTTTGAATATCTGTGCCATTATCTTACTTTGAGATGGGGGCTCAAACAGTCAATTTGCTTGTACATGTTTTGTCTTTTGTAATAATAGTCTTTATGTTGTAACCTTTTTTTTATTTTATAGTTAATATCAACCATTAGACAGGGGCTACTGGTTGTGTTTTTGACTTATCTTACTTTTAGTCGGGGACTAAAACACTCAAATGTGCTTGTACATGTATGCTATTTCTAAAGATAGTCGTTATGTTGAAGGGTGTTCCTTTTTTCACAAATTAATTATTTTGTAATAACTTGGTACAATTTTTCTTAATCATGCACTGACATTTCTGTTCAATTGCAATGTTGTTTTTGGATATGGGGCGTTAACAAGATTGTCTATATTTATATATATACGGGTGTATAAACCTATCGATGAGTAATAAAGCCTATCTTGTTAAGGTGGCAGATGAACACCCCATATCTTTACTGATATACCAGGTACTTTATTATCTATTCCTGCCAAAGGTCTAAAACTTTTACTAGTCTCAATCTCAGGATACTTTGTGATATTATCAAGGTTTTGTGTATGAATATTGTTTTTCGAGTTTTATGACTTATATTATATTGTGACTTTGACTATGGCATTATGTTTCATGCAACTTTTATGCTATGTATTCTTCAATAAATGACCTGTTTTATTCTTTACGAAAGAGTTGAGTTTTGCTACGTAATAGTATAGATGTGATAAGGCAGGCATAAAACACATTTATGTCCATAAATAGTTCATGCATGTTGACCACTTTATTTGTATGTTTTGTTTACCACGTGGTATTGTTTTCCACTACTGTGTATTTTTAGTTTAGGCATGCGCACTGGCAAGTTATGCATATAAGCTAGTCTGCGCATGCGTAGTCATTGTTCATTTTGTAAACATCCATGATTGTCCACGGTTTGCCACCACCCTCCCCTCCACCTTTTTATTGTACATCATTTGTAAGGCAGATGAGCACCCCATATCTTTACTTATATACCAGGTAATTTATTATCTATTCCTGCCAAAGGTCTAAAACTTATACAAGTCTCAATCTCAGGATACTATGTGATATTTTCAAGGTTTTATGTGTAAATATTGTTCTTCGAGTTTTATGTCATTTATTGTCAGGATACTTTGTGATATTTTCAAGGTTTTATGTATGAATATTGTTCTTCGAGTTTTATGTCATTTATTTGAGGAAATGCCTATTTTCTACTTGTCACATCACATCACTTATTCTTCATTTCGTATTATATTATATTGTGACTTTGACTATGGCATTATGTTTCATGCAACTTTTATGTTATGTATTCTTCAATAAATGTTTTATTCTTTACGAAAGAGTTGAGTTTTGCTACGTAATA
Organism: Magallana angulata; assembly: GCF_025612915.1. Classification (NCBI taxonomy): domain Eukaryota; kingdom Metazoa; phylum Mollusca; class Bivalvia; order Ostreida; family Ostreidae; genus Magallana; species Magallana angulata. Next base: position 182,868 of record NW_026441673.1, read on the forward strand.
GTATAGATGTGAGAAGGCAGGCATGAATAAGCGTTACAATCCATAAAGCTTTTGAATGGTTTTTTGTTCAATTACATTGTAGGTTTATATCTCACTCAATACGTTTTTCTTAACTCTCCCTAAATTTATCTATTAAAGGAAAAATATATACTGTGCACAAATTTAGATTCTCTTTATTTTATTTTTAACGTCAATGTACATTTTTTAATACGTCAGAACTGTAGTTTATTTAGACTAGTTATGTTCATCAATTAGTTATGCCTTTTAAAACTTTTCTATCAAGCATAATTATTTAAGTAATTAAAATCAGCATTGTTGTTTTTGAATAAGAGATAAATATCACCTTGTCTATTGTTGTGTTACATACAATATTATTTGCATTCTGTTTTATTTCCATCTGCAGCATTTAAAAACAATATAGTTTTATTGAAAGTATCAATTACTGTTCAATTTTCTATTTTTCCTCAATCGTCCAGGACCTATGAACTTTACAATGCAAATATATAATATGCTATGAGACATTGCTTTCATGCCAACGGAGTGGCCTCAAAGATAGTCCTGCCAAGTCACAAATCATACCAAATTCCGATGGTAATGATTTATTAAAAGTGCATCCCCAAAAAAAGTTTTATAATCATTTTTGCAAATGATAATTCGGTCTGGAAAAAGTCTGTCAAAGACAATTTTGATCAGATGACTTGGCAATCAATATTTTTTTGTGTTGTTTGTTTGTTGTTGTTGTTTGTTAGTTTGGTGTTTTTTTTTTTTGTTTTTTTTTTTTTGTTTTTTAGTGGTTTTTTTTGGAGGGGGGTGGGGCAGGCATTGAATTCACTTGACAGTATTCATTCAAGGATCACTTCTAGTGTAACGTGTGAACATTTAAGTGGCGTGCACTTTAGAGTAAAGTATACTTCCGGTATTGGTTTAGTAGTGAAATATAACGTTTATGAATGAGTTTAACTGTAATAGTGTCATTTTCTCCCTAAAATAAAAAGAAAAGTGGAGCAATGTAATTCTCAATGACTATTTTCATTGAGAAATTATAATGTTTCTATATATATGTTATACACTCTACATTGACATTGTTGTTATTTATTTACTTATATATAATACCTCGGACTCTTCGTTTTCATTAACATTTCTTTTTGGGGAAGCTCAACACCTGACTGAAGCTACTCTGTGTTTGCCATGTTATATGAGCTAATGCAACAGTGTCCCAGTGTGCAACAGTTAAATTTATGTTCTAAATAACAATGTCCCAGAGCGAATTGTGTTGATATTTATCGCCGTAAATATTGTTCTACAGTAAGGTCAAGCATATCTTTTACAACATACGCAGTCGTAAAACACAGCATTGAAATCGTATAGCTATCATCGGAGTCCCATACCATAGCATACAATCTCATTCACATTGCAGATTGGTCGTAAATTTTGGCTTCTTATTATTCTATTACAAAATATGTGTAACTCTCTGTGTATGGATGCGTTTTGTTCAAATCTCATAGCGTTGCATTGAAATCTCATAGTATCTCAATAAAATTGCATATTATAGCATAGCAAAAAAATGTAAAAGTTATGCATGAAATGACTGTTAGACAAATGCTTAGTCACACAACTGTCCTTATTTACCACACATCCTACTAACTGGAAATCTATTTGTACGTCTCCAACATTTATATCAAAGAGGACTCCATGTCTCAGGAACAATAATATTACAAGAAACACTATACCTACTGTCGGTACCACCTCCTGCCCAGTACATTGACAGTGTGTTATCTAATACAACGATAAACTACCAGGAGTTATCTTCCATGACAAGTGTTCTAGCTATATACAGAGAACTCTGTGCAGTAGATGTGTGTTGTGTGTATTGTTTATTGTTTGTATATTGCACTCATATAATAACATGTCGATATTAAGATATCTGTGCTACCACACAAAGTTACATATGTAGAAAAAAAGATTAACAATATATAATGATTACAGAAAAGGAGTATATTTAATGTACACTGTACATGTATATGTTTTTTTCGGAAGAAAGAAGAAAAATATATCTTCTTGTATTGATAATTTACAAAGTGGTAAGCGTATCTAACGATTTTTGACTCATACAAATCAGAGTGGATACTCATTATTTATATAAATAATTAGCTACATATTACACACATTTTACATATCCGTAAATTTACAGAAGCAAAGTTCATACAAATGTATTCTTATCTGGCCTACACACTGAAGGGTTTCACTACTTTTTTAGACTTTATAGAAGTCGTCTTTTTCTGGTTAATAGCACTTATAGAGTTTTAAAAGTCTTTGAAACTAACACAATAACACAGGGAATGGTACATTGAAAATATATAAGCAATGAAGGAAAGCAATTGGAGGCAAATCACATACAATATGACATCAGTATGCTAATACATGTTTCCAACAAAGTATTAAGAAAACATGGGTAAAAATAATTTAAGTATGAAAAGAGAAGGCTAATGTAAAAATTTTAAACGATAGTATTACATTTCAAATTATAACTGAATTTCTATAACATCAAGTGACCCTACTTTTAAGCTTAAGTGTAAAATATAGTTTCAAGACATGAATTCATGCAGTGGCTCTACACTCTATTCTCATATCAAATTAGTTGAAATAATATAGGAATTTTAAAGAAATATATTTTGCAACACCGAGGCGTAACCATTTTTTTGTTTTATGGGGTTTTTTTGTTGGCGGATGGGGGTTGCATTCATTTGACACCATTCATTCAAAGATCACTTCCAGTGTAACGTGTGAACATTTAGGTGGCGTGCACTCAAGAGTGTCTTTCCGGTATTGTTTGAATAGTGGACTATAACGATTGTGAATGAGTTACAATGCTGTAGTTTTATCACTACAATAATAAAAGGTGGAGCATTGGCATTTTCAATGACCAGTTTCATTGAGAAATTATAATGTTTCGACATATTTTTTTACACACTACATTGAAATGATTGTTAAGTATTTACTTATATTGTACTTCGGACTCTTCGTTTTCATAAACATTTCTTCAAGGTAAGATGAACACCTTACTGAAGCTACATTGTGTTTGCTTTGTTATATGAGCTAATGCAACAGTGTCCCAGTATGGATCAGTTTAATATATGTTCTAAAAAAACCAATGTCCTAGAGCGATTTATGTTGATATTTATCGCCGTAACTATAGTTCTACAGTAAGATCAAGCATATCTTTTACAATATACGAAATAGTAAAACATAGCACTGAACTAGTATAGCATGCGTTGAAATCCCATACTATAGCACTGGAATTTCATATCATAATATACAATCTCATAGATTCTTATTTGTCATATCATACCATGGTATATTATAGCATGGCATACATCATGAACTTAACTCGGTTTTGAATAATTTTATTTCAAAGAATAAATATTCACATTGCAGATTGGTGGTAAATTATAATGGCTTCTTATTAATCCATTTCAAAATGTTTGGAATTCTTCTGTGTATGAACGCGTTTTGTTCAAATATCATAGCATTGCATTGAAATCTCATAGCATATTAATAAACCGCGTATCATAGCATAGCATACGATTATAAAAGATATGCACGAAATGATTGTAGGACAACTGCTTAGTTACACAACTGTCGATATTTAACACATCCTACTAACTGGAATGATATTTGTACCTATCCAATATTTATATCAGAGAGGACTGTATGTCTCAGGAACAATAACTTTACAAGAAACACTATACCTGCTGTCTGTACCAACACCTGTCCTGTACATTGACAGTGGGTTATCTAATACAACAATACACTACCAGGAGTTATTTTCCATGGAGAGTATTCTTGTTATAAACAGAGAGCTCTGTGCAGTATATTTGTGTTGTGTTTAGTATTTATTGTTTGTATTTTGCACTCATTTAATAACATGTCGTTTTCGATATTAACATATCAGTGCTACCACACAGAGTTGCATATGTAGAAAAAAAGATTAACAATATATAATGATTACAGAAAAGAAATATATTCAATGTACACTGTACATGTATTTGTGTTTGTCAGAAAAAGGAGGGAGAAATATATCTTCTTGTATTGAAAATTTACAAAGTGGTTAGCGTATCTAACGAATTTGACTCATAAAAATCAGATTTGATACTCAATTTTTATATAAAAAATTAGCTACATATTACACACATTTTAGATATCCGTAATTTTACAGAAAAATAGTTCAAACAAATGTATTCTTATCTGGCCCACATGCATCAACAGGTTTCACTGCCATCTACTTTTTTAAAGACTTTATCGAAGTCGTCTTATTCTGGTTAATAACACTTATAGAGTTTTTACTCTCTTTGAAATTAACATAATAACACAGGAAAGTGTACATTCAAAATATATAAGCAATGAAGGAAAGCACTTGGAGGCAAATTACATGCAGCATGACATCAGAATGCTAATACATGTTTCCAACAAAGTATTACGAAAACATCAGTAAAAACATTTAAGTTTATACAGATAAGACTAATGAAACATTAAAACAACGGTTTTCAGTTTCAAATTATAACTGAATTTCAGAGAAAAAAAATAATGTCATTGAAAAGATCAAATGGCCCTACTTTAAAGCTTAAAATGATTAAAATAGTTTACGAATTTTTAAGAAAAATATTCTTGAGGCGTTGCCAATACTTTCAAATGATTTGCAAGTCCCACTTAAAATATTATATATATTTATCACATTTATGTTTAGTTCAATATACAGTGGTATCACATATGTAATGAATTTTTGATATTACACTGTGTATTCGAACCAAGCGTGACGTCATAATTAAACATTACGTAGGTTTTGGATATTGATTAACGTAGAATGAAAAATTCAAAGATATAATTCAGTTGATGTATGGAGTTGTAAATGCAAAACATTTATTGCTACTTTTGTTCATGAATAAATATAAATATGTTTTGGTTTTTTTTGGTATTTTGTTGCGATTTAATTCAACAATTCATAATTTAGACTTTTACCTGTCAATTAATAAATAACATAACTCTCTTCTATTGATGAATGTGGTTATTGCATTATTGTTTATTGAATGATTTACTTTATTAGAATAATTCATTGATTAGTAATCACATTGATTAGTAATCACTTGATAAGAAGTGCACGCTGTGTTAGACAAATATACGACTTTTATGAATTTATGAAATGTGTATCGAAGAGTGTTACATCCTTTTTAAAACATTACGTGATTGGTTGGAAAATACCATGCAAAACTTTACAAGAACAGCATTGAGCAGTTTCAATGTAACCCAACCAGATTTTATGTCCATAAATAGTTGATGCATGTTGACCACTTTATTTGTATGTTTTGTTTACCACGTGGTATTGTTTTCCACTACTGTGTATTTTTAGTTTAGGCATGTTCACTGGCAAGTTATGCATATTAGCTAGTCTGCGCATGCGTATTCATTGTTCATTTTGTAAACATCCATGATTGTCCACGGTTTGTGAAAGAAGATGTTTACATGAATTACGACCCCGTCCGTCTAATTTTTCGATATTCTGCGACTTCAACAATTCACTAACGGGACCTGGTTTGTGGTCTCATAGGTAACGTTATCTATATCCCGTTTTTTAACGATTTAACAAGGCTTCATGGTACTGCAGAAGTGATTTTCGCGCGAATCAAAATGGCGCCAGTGACACTCCAGTCATAACATTGTTGCCCATCGATGTCAAAGTTATTGTGTGCGATGTACCAGAGACGTGGATGTGATTTATTATACAGCAGTTTGAACTTGTGTATATTTGCGTGTAATGTGTGAAAATATCTGTGTCAACTTTTTCTATTGTTTATTTCATAATATCAACATTGATAGTGGGCGATTCGCATGTGAAAAGACTCAAAACATTTTTAGGTTCACGTCGCTTCGCTAATTTTGTGTTTAATATATATGAACTCAAAGAGGTGAACTATTTCGGTATAAGTGGAGGACTTGTGAACAATGGTCACCATCTATCTCTTATTACATCTGCAGTACGACGGTGTAGACCTCAGCACCTAATTGTTTTCATTGGAGGCAATGATTTGGACTCGAGTGAACTAGATTTTAGTTTGGAATGTATTGTTTCTAAATTGACTGCCTATGGGACTCAACTTAAAAGGTGTTTCCATTTAAAGTCTGCTACCGTGCTGAGTTTTCTCCCTAGAGAAGTTACTAGAAATTATTTATATATATATATATATATACATTTTATATATATCTTATTTATAATCAACGAGTCAAAAAAGAGGATTCGCGGAAAGTCAAAAACCAATCTTATGCAACGGGGTTCATCTTAATGACTTGGGGTTCCATAAACTGTTTAGACAGATTAGAGGTGTCATATTAATTCAGCTAAGACAGGAACCCAAGCCTAGTCCTTCTGTAAACAGCAATGACGACAAGGGCTTCTAGCTGTAAATATTGCTTTGTAACCACCCATCGTGCAATTTTATTTCCCATATTTTTGTTTAATAAGTCTGATGTGAACAATGCGGTCACGCTTCAAGTAATTAAAATTTTATCAAGTGTTCCTTAAACCTTTAACAATTTTATTAGATTAACCTTATGTTTGTAATATTATCTATTTAACCTGATATGTTTATTTCAGTTCAAAGCATCCAGATCAATCTGCAGACAAGACTTTGCATCACTTGTTATAATTTGTTTGGACACAGGTAACAGCTTTGATTTTTGGTCTATGACAATTTACCAAACAAATACCAGAATATGAATATTTCTGAATATTTAAAAGCTATATCAGCTTATTTGAATGAATATAAGATACAGCTCCAATGCTATGGCGGCAGGAGCAATGATACATGTATTTTATAATAAGCAGGTTTGCAATGTTTACATATAAAACAGAGCCTCAGGCTATGCTAAGCAACTAAATTGGTGTACAAGTTGCAATGTTTATATATAAAATGATTTAGCTTGATGCAAGTATGCAATCAATTACTTTTGTCAATGTCTTCGAATACATTGCATGTCGTGATGCTGTTTAGCACAAATGTACACCTCTAATGCTATGGCATATGTAAGTTATAAAACTACTAAATGTATGGCAGAATTCTTTCTGCTATAAGCAATGTGTTATATCATTAATAAAAAGCTTAACACTAATTGTCTGAGAGCATAATATATATATATATATATATATATATATATATATATATATATATATATATATATATATATATATATATATATATATATATATATATATATATATATACCTGGGGTATATAACAAGCTGCTATACCACAGTTTTACCTTACATTAGAACAGTTTAAAGATAGCATGAAAGCTTTTTGGCTATGCAAATTCTTGTATCTGATCATTTTAGTTTAAATATTAACATCTTTATTTCCTTTTTATTTTACTCTATTAGATTTAGATGACATCCACACCAAAACGCAGGAGGCGGAACAAGACAGCCTTGCATCCTCCCACATAAACCCATCCTCAAAGCGGTCTTATGTCTCCTGAGGACATGGAAACGATGATAAGGACGTGCATGGCCTCTATCATCCCAACCATTGAAGATACTTTTCGACGCAATATGGATGAATATCCCCATGGTGAGAGCAATCCTTCATTGTCAATCCCCATCCAGACTGCAACTTCACAACAACAATCAGCCGACACTCAACAAACCTCTTCGCAAGCAGTAACACCTGACCATTCCCTACTGCAAGTGATAACTTCTCAAGGTATGCAGTTGCTTAATCAGAAAACTGAAGGGGATTCACGCTCGGCAACTGATTTAACATTAAGTGTAGATTTCAAAATTAGGGCAAAAATCCACGCCAATGAGTTTATCAAATTTGCTGTCCTGTTGCCAAATAATTTTGATCATGATGAGACAGACAAGTATAAATCAGTTGATAAAAATGGTGAGCTCATTATTGTAAAGGCAAACGACAAGGGCCCTATCAAATCTATAACTAAATGAGTAGAGGCGTTCCACATAATTGTCGCAATCCATGATGAAAAGTTTCCCCACAAAATTGGAAACTTAATGACGTACGCACACACTGTGCAAAAAATTGCTGACTCGTGTGGGGACTCTGCTGTTTTAATGCATGATGAAAAGTTTAGGCGATGGCGCGAAAAAGAACCTTCATTATGTGCTTGGGAGAAGAAAAATATTGAGTTATACCAAGAAGCTTTAGTTTCTGGACTAGATTTTAAACTCAAGTACAAGAAACAGCCCTTTCGTGCCCAATCCAAGTCACATAACTACTGCTATTCCTTCAACAATGTTGGCTCGTGCACAAAAACCAACTGCCCCAATCAACATGTTTGCCAGTACTGTGCGGGAAAGCATCCGCATCGACAGTGTCCCAATAGACCAAAACAAACCTTTGCGAAACAATATGCTAGAAAACCTGCCAGCACCTCTAACCAACAAGGCTCCACTAAGTGATAGGGATATACGTATCATCACACCAATTCAAGTCGACAAATTGGCCAGTTATCTTGGACTGCTATGATCCATCTTTGGCCCAATTTTTAAGTAATGGGTTTACCTTTGGTTTTATAATCCCATATCAGGGGCAACGTGCTTTTAGAGTTTCTAGAAATCTCTCTTCTTTAGACAATAATGATGGAATCCTTCAAAGTAAACTCAGCAACGAGTTACGAGCACACCGTATAGCCGGGTCTTACCAAAATCCACCATTTCCTAATATACAAGTTTCAACTCTTGGATTGGTACCCAAAAAAGCTGTCGGTGAATTTCGTTTGATATATCATTTATCTTATCCTGAGGGTATGTCTATAAATCACAACATACCTTTTTTTAACTAAGATTTGTGTACAGGACAATATCAATCAGTGGAAACGGCTATTAATATAATTAGAGAATTGGGAAGGGGTGCGTTGTTAGCAAAGACACATCTTGAGAATGCTTATAAACAGATCCCTATTCATCCAGATGATTTCGAACTACTTGGATTCATGGTAGACAATATGTATTACTACGACAAAACATTGCCTTTTGGACTCAGCTATTCATGTAATCTTTTTGAAAAATTCCGCTCGGCTCTTCAATGGATCCTTGAAACAAAATTCTCTGTTATACATTGCGTGCACATCCTAGACGATTTTCTTTTCCTTAGTGAACCCCACTCGTCCAACTGTTACAGTGCTCTGCTTGCCTTTTATCAACTATCCAAAGACATTGGCTTACCCGTAAAATCAGAAAAAACTGTTTACCCCACCACAACTCTCACATTTTTTGACATGGAATTAGATACCATGAACTTCGAAATTCGATTACCTCAAGATAAATTAACTCAATTGAAATTGGAAATTCAAAACTTCAAAGCAAAGCGTTTTGCAGCTTTGAAGGAACTTTAATTGGTATGCTCAATTTTGCCTGTAGTGTAGGTCCTCCTGGTCGTACTTTTTTGAGACGTCTTATAGCTCTAACAATTAGCCTCAAAAAACCATATCACCACCGTCGACTGAATCTACAAGCACAAGCTGATCTGCACGCCACGTTTTTGAACCAATTCAATGGCAAAGGTTTCTTTCCTTCTGGCATAACCCATTCTTCATCTTCATTGCATTTTTTGCTGATGCTAGTAATGCCGGATTTGGATGCACCTTTCGCACAAAATGGTTTTACTTCGAGTTTACTCCTGAATGGTTTACAGTACCACATTTTGTTTAGAAAATGTTTACTTATTGTCATTGCATTAGAATTATGGGTACCTCTTCTGAAAAACTGTATCGTCGTATTACATTCTGACAATATAGCAGTTGTGCATGTGATAAACACAACTACATCAAAGGACCCTAACCTAATGCAATTGATGAGGCGTTTAATGATTCTTTCATTGCAACACAACATTCATTTCCATGCCAAACATATTCCAGGAATTTCTAATATAGGCGCTGAATTACTATATCGCTTGCAGGTGAAAGAATTCAAAGCCCGCTTTCCACATATGGACAACGAGCCAACTCCAGTTCCTCAAGCATTAGTGCGGATTTGACTGAAACAGCCAATATTTTAGTCCGCAACTTTCTGTCTGAATCAACATTATCAGCTTACAAATCAGCTTATTTAACCTACAAGTGTTTTATTGAACAATCCTTTCAACATAAAGCATCCCCGCTACCACCCTGTGTTCATCACCTGTCTGCATTTACTGTGGTTTCATTAATTTTCGTGGGTATCAATTTTCGTGGATTTTCTGAAAACCACAGTTTCAAGGATACGTAATTTCGTGGCCAATGATCCTATCAATACAAATTGTTAGTTGAAATTGAACTTCAATGAACATTTAATTTCGTGGATCAACTTAACAACGAAATCGACGAAAATTGGTATTCAGCGAATATTGATGAAACCACAGTATTGTGCATTGCTACCTGATTTCGTCACTTAGTTTTATTTTCCAACTTGGTAACTACACCGATATTACACAACATTTCACCATTCGTAAAAGGCTTCAGGGATTCCGGAAATCCAAACCATCATCTGACTCACGGCTACCTATAACCCCAACAATTTTGAAGAAAATAATTCATGCTTTGGAGTTTAGTACCACATCAGCTTTTACTAAATCCCTCTTCCGGGCCAGTTTACCTTAGCATTTTGTGCTTTTTTTACAAGTAGGAGAGCTTACCAAAACAAATGCTCAAACCCAGCATTTCCTTCTTTTTGGAAATATCACGTAAGGATCCGATAGTCCATGCAATAGGTATATAGATATAAATATACCTCACTTAAAGGATTCTAAAGCAAAAACAACTACTCTACGCCTGCAGCAAAATACGACGGATCCTTTAGTTTGCCCATGCCAAGCACTTCTACACTACCTAAATCTTAGGAAACATTCCTCACCATCAGAGCCGTTATTTTCCTTAATGGATGGTTCGCCAATCTCGCGTCAATACTTCACACAGCAACTGCGTTCGGCTTTAGCTTTTTGTAATTTGGACATGCATCTTTACAAAGCTCATAGCTTCCGTATTGGGGCTGCTACTACAGCCGCCTCCCAGGGGTTTTCGGAATTACAAATTCAGAGCATGGGTAGATGGAACTCTGGTGCTTTTAAAAAGTACATTAGAATCCCAACACTTAAGTTTTGATTGACATTCGTTTTAGTTTTCACATTTTTGAGTTGGACAGTGAAGACAGGGGCTTTACAATTCTTTTTTCTAGCAACCATTAGACAGGGGCTACTGGTTGTGTTTTGAATATCTGTGCCATTATCTTACTTTGAGATAGGGGCTCAAACAGTCAATTTGCTTGTACATGTTTTGTCTTTTGTAATAATAGTCTTTATGTTGTAACCTTTTTTTTAGTTTATAGTTAATATCAACCATTAGACAGGGGCTACTGGTTGTGTTTTTGACTTATCTTACTTTTAGTCGGGGACTAAAACACTCAAATGTGCTTGTACATGTATGCTTTTTCTAACGATAGTCGTTATGTTGAAGGGTGTTCCTTTTTTCACAAATTAATTATTTTGTTATAACTTGGTACAATTTTTCTTAATCATGCACTGACATTTCTGTTCAATTGCAATGTTGTTTTTGGATATGGGGCGTTAACAAGATTGTCTATATTTATATATATACGGGTATATAAACCTATCGATGAGTAATAAAGCCTATCTTGTTAAGGTGGCAGATGGACACCCCATATCTTTACTCATATACCAGGTACTTTATTATCTATTCCTGCCAAAGGTCTAAAACTTTTAATAGTCTCAATCTCAGGATACTTTGTGATATTATCAAGGTTTTATGTATGAATATTGTTCTTCGAGTTTTATGACTTATATTATATTGTGACTTTGACTATGGCATTATGTTTCAAGCAACTTTCATGCTATGTATTCTTCAATAAATGACCTGTTTTATTCTTTACGAAAGAGTTGAGTTTTGCTACGTAATAGTATAGATGTGATCAGGCAGGCATAAAACACATTTATGTCCATAAATAGTTTATGCATGTTGACCACTTTATTTGTATGTTTTGTTAACCACGTGGTATTGTTTTCCACTACTGTGTATTTTTAGTTTAGGAATGCGCACTGGCAAGTTATGCATATTAGCTAGTCTGCGCATTCGTATTCATTGTTCATTTTGTAAACATCCATGATTGTCCACGGTTTGCCACCACCCTCCCCTCCACCTTTTTATTGTACATCATTTGTAAGGCAGATAAACACCCAATATCTTTACTCATATACCAAGTACTTTATTATCTATTCCTGCCAAAGGTCTAAAACTTTTACTAGTCTCAATCTCAGGATACTTTGTTATATTTTCAAGGTTTTATGTATGAATATTGTTCTTCGAGTTTTATGTCATTTATTGTCAGGATACTATGTGATATTTTCAAGGTTTTATGTATGAATATTGTTCTTCGAGTTTTATGTCATTTATTGGAGGAAATGCCTATTTTCTACTTGTCACATCACATCACTTATTCTTCATTTCGTATTATGTTATATTGTGACTTTGACTATGGCATTATGTTTCATACAACTATGTATTCTTCAATAAATGACCTGTTTTATTCTTTACAAAAGAGTTGAGTTTTGCTACCTAATAGTATATATGTGAGCAGGCAGGCATAAATAAGCTTTACAAGCCATACAGCTTTTGAATGATTTTTTGTTCAATTACATTGTGGGTTGATATCTCACTCAACACGTTTTTCTTAACTCTCCCCAAATTTATCTATTAAAGGAAAAATATATACTGTTACAAAAATTTAGATTCTCTTTATTTTATTTTTAACATCAATGTACATTTTTTAAATACGTCAGAACTGTAGTTTATTTAGACTAGTTATGTTCATCAATTAGTTATGCCTTTTAAAACTTTTCTATCAAGCGTAATTATTTAAGTTATTAAAATCAGCATTGTTGTTTTTGAATAAGAGATAAATATCACCTTGTCTATTGTTGCGTAATATACAATATTATTTGCATTTTGTTTTATTTCCTTCTGCAGCATTCAAAAACAATATAGCTTTATTGAAAGTATCAATTACTGTTCAATTTTCTATTTTTCCTCAATCGTCCAGGACCAATGAACTCTACAAAGAAAATATATTATATGCTATTTATGCCGACGGAATGGCCTCAAAGACAGTCTCGCCAAGTCGCAAATCATAGCAGCTTCCGATGGTAGTGATTTATTTAAAAGTGCATACAAAAAAAGTTTTATAATCATTTTTGCAAATGATAATTCAGTCTGTAAAAAGTCCGTCAAGGACAATGTTGATCAGATGACTTGAGAAAAATATAAATCAATATTTTTGTGTTGTTTGTTTGTTGTTGTTGTTTGTTTCTTTGGTGTTTTTGTTTTTTTTGTTTTGTTTTGTTTTGTTTTGTTTTTTTTTGGGGGGGGGGGGGCATTGCATTCACTTGAAACTATTCATTCAAGACTCACTTCCAGTGTAGCGTGTGAACATTTAAGTGCCGTTCACTTTAGAGGAAAGTATCTTTCCGGTATTGTTTTAGTGGAATATAACGTTTATGAATGAGTTTGTGTCGTTTTCTCCCTAGAATAAAATGAAAAGTGGAGCAATGTAATTCTCAATGACTATTTTCATTGAGAAATTTTAATGTTTCTATATATTGTTATACACTCTACATTGAAATTATTGTTATTTATTAACTTATATATAATACCTCGGACTCTTCGTTTTCATAAACATTTCTTTTTGGGAAGCTCAACACCTGACTGAAGCTACTCTGTGTTTGCCATGATATATGAGCTAATGCAACAGTGTCCCAGTGTGCAACAGTTAAATTTATGTTCGAAATAACAATGTCCCACTGCGAATTTTGTTGATATTTATCGCCGTAAAGATTGCTCTACAGTAAGGTCAAGCATACCTTTTACAAAATACGCAGTCGTAAAACACAGCATTGAAATCGTATAGCCATCATCGGAATCCCGTACATGTACCATAGCATACAATCTCATTCACATTGCAGATTGGTGGTAAATTTTGGCTTCTTATTATTCTATTACAAAATATGTGTAACTCTTCTGTGTATGGATGCGTTTTGTTCAAATCTAATAGCAATGCATTGAAATCTCATAGCATCTCAATAAAATTGCATATTATAGCATAGCAAAAAATTGTTAAAGTTATGCATGAAATGACTTGTAAGACAAATGCTTAGTCACACAACTGTCCTTATTTACCACACATCTTACTAACTGGAAATCTATGTGTACGTATCCAACATTTATATCAAAGAGGACTCCATGTCTCAGGAACAATAATATTACAAGAAACACTATACCTACTGTCGGTACCACCTCCTGTCCTGTACATTGACAGTGTGTTATCTAATACAACGATAAACTACCAGGAGTTATCTTCCATGAAGAGTATTCTTGTTATATACAGGAGCTCTGTGAAATAGATGTGTGTTTTGTGTATTAATTATTGTTTGTATACTGCACTTACATAATAACACGTGTTTTTTTTTATATTAACATACCCGTGCTACCACACAGTGTTGCAAGTGTAGAAAACAGATTTGCTATATGTCAAGATTACAGGAAAGAAAAATATTCGATGGACACTGTACATGTATATGTGTTTGTTAGAAGAAAGAAAAAAAATTATCCTCTAGCATTGATAATTTACGTAGTGATTTGACGTATCAAAGGATTTGACTAATAAAATAAGAGTGGATACTCATATCTATATAAATGTACACCCACATCTGAAAAACATTTTACATATCCGTAAATACACAGAAACATATTTCCTACAAATATATATTTTATATGGCAGACACACATCAAACGGTTTCTCTACCATCTACCTCTTTAAGACTTGACAGCAGTCCTCTTTTTCTGGTTAATGATACTAATATAGTTTTTACTGTCTTTGGAAACAACACAATAACGCAGGGAAGGGTACATTAAAAATATATAAGCAATGAAGGAAAGCTTGTTGAGGCAAATCAAATGCAAAATGAAATCAGAATGTTAATACATACTTTAACAAAGTATAACGAAAATATGGGTAAAAATCATTTCATCAGTATGAACATATATATAAGACTAATGAAACATTAAAACAACGGTATTCAATTTCAAATTATAACTGAATTTCAGAGAAAAAAATGTCATTGAAAAGATCAAATGGCCCTACTTTGAAACTTAATCGAAGAATACATTTTGAAGACATGAATTCAGTAGCTTAACAGGTTGTTCTGATATAGACGTGATTAAAATAGTTTACGAATTTTTAAGAAAACATTTTGCAATTCTTGAGGCGTTGCCAATACTTTCAAATGATTCACAAGTCCGACTTAAAATGTTATATATATTTATCACATTTATGTTTAGCTCAATATACAGTGGTATCACATATGTAATAAATTTTTGATATTACACTGTGTTTTCAAACCAAGCGTGACGTCATAATTAAACATTACGTAGGTTTTGGATATTGATTAACGTAGAATGAAAAATTCAAAGATATAATTCAGTTGATGTATGGAGTTGTAAATGGAAAGCATTTATTGCTACTTTTTTTCATGAATAAATATAAATATTTGTGGGGTTTTTTTTTTTGGTATTTTGTTGAGATTTAATTCAACAATTCATAATTTAGACTTTTACCTGTCAATTAATAAATAACATAACTATCTTCTATTGATGAATGTGGTTATTGCATTATTGTTTATTGAATGATTTACTTTATTAGAATAATTCATTGATTAGTAATCACATTGATTGGTAATCACTTGATAAGAAGTGCACGCTGTGTTAGACAAATATACGACTTTTATGTATTTATGAAATGTGTATCGAAGAGTGTTACATCCTCTTTAAAACATTACGTGATTGGTTGGAAAAATACCATGCAAAACTTTACAAGAACAGCATTGAGCAGTTTCAATGTAACTCAACCAGATGTGTTTAAAAAACACATTTATGTCCATAAATAGTTTATGCCTGTTGACCACTTTATTTGTATGTTTTGATTACCACGTGGTATTGTTTTCCACTACTGTGTATTTTTAGTTTAGGCATGTGCACTGGCAAGTTAGTGCATATTAGCTAGTCTGCGCATGCGTAGTCATTGTTCATTTTGTAAACATCCATGATTGTCCACGGTTTGTGAAAGAAGATGTTTACATGAATCAAAATGGCGCCAGTGACACTCCAGTCATAACATTGTTGCCCATCGATGTCAAAGTTATTGTGTGCGATGTACCAGAGACGTGGATGTGATTTATTATACAGCAGTTTGAACTTGTGTATATTTGCGTGTAATGTGTGAAAATATCTGTGTCAACTTTTTCTATTGTTTATTTCATAATGTCAACATTGATAGTGGGCGATTCGCATGTGAAAAGACTCAAAACATTTTTAGGTTCACGTCGCTTCGCTAATTTTGTGTTTAATATATATGAACACAAAGAGGTGAACTATTTCGGTAAAAGTGGAGGACTTGTGAACAATGGTCACCATCTATCCCTTATTACATCTGCAGTACGACGGTGTAGACCTCAGCACCTAATTGTTTTCATTGGAGGCAATGATTTGGACTCGAGTGAACTAGATTTTAGTTTGGAATGTATTGTTTCTAAACTGACTGCCTATGTGACTCAACTGAAAAGGTGTTTCCATTTAAAGTCTGTTACCGTGCTTAGTTTTCTCCCTAGAGAAGTTACTAGAAATATATACTTATTTGTAATCAACGAGTCAAAAAAGCCAATAGGCTTCTTAAGCAATTTTGTGCTTGTCACACAGTAACATTTTGGAAGCTGAGAGGATTCGTGGAAAGTCAGAAACCAATCTTATGCAACGGGTTCATCTTAATGACTTGGGGTTCCATAAACTGTTTAGACAGATTAGAGGTGTCCTATTAATTCAGCTAAGACAGGAACCCAAGCCTAGTCCTTCTGTAAACTGCAATGACGACAGGGGCTTCTAGCTGTAAATATTGCTTTGTAACCACCCATCGTGCAATTTTATTTCCCATATTTTTGTTTAATAAGTCTGATGTAAACTATGCGGTTACGCTTTAAGTAATTAACATTTTATCAAGTGTTCCTTAAACCTTTAACAATTTTATTAGATTAACCTTATGTTTGTAATATTATCTATTTAACCTGATATGTTTATTTCAGTTCAAAGCATCCAGATCAATCTGCAGACAAGATTTTGCATCACTTGTTGTAATTTGTTTGGACAGAGGTAACAGCTTTGTTTTTGGTCTATGACAATTTACCAAACAAATACCAGAATATCAATATTTCTGGTTATTTTAAAGCTATATCAGCTTATTTGAATGAATATAAGATACAGCTCCAATACTATGGCGGCAGGAACAATGATACATGTATGTTATAATAGGCAGTTTTGCAATGTTTACATATAAAACAGAGCCTCAGGCTATGCTAAGCAACTAAATTGGTGTACAAGTTGCAATGTTTATATATAAAATGATTTAGCTTGATGCAAGTATGCAATCAATTACTTTCGTCAATGTCTTCGAATACATTGCATGTCGTGATGCTGTTTAGCACAAATGTACACCTCTAATGCTATGGCATATGTAAGTTATAACCCTACTAAATGTATGGCAGAATTCTTTCTGCTATAAGCAATGTGTTATATCATTTATAAAAAGCTTAACACTAATTGTCTGAGAGCATAATATATATATATATATATATATATATATATATATATATATATATATATATATATATATATATATATATATATATATATATATATATATATATATATATATATATATATATATATATATATGTGTGTGTGTGTGTGTGTGTGTGTGTGTGTGTGTGTGTGTGCATGTACATGTATATTAATTTTGAAAGGTACTTGTTATCTGGTTTCAAAGGAGATAGCCTAACTGATGAACGAGTACAGTGTGCACAGGTTGCCGTTAAAGACTCTTTGACATCAAGAGGAAGGCTAGAAGGATTCATTTCAAAGTCTGAAGACTTTCATAGATTGATGAATTTCCTTGAAGTAGGTGAAATTAAATGGAATTTAATTATGAGTTTTGATTAATTCAAATATTTCAGTATTTTCAATTCCTGAAAAATCTTTCTAAGGTTGAAAAAAATAGGGAGCATAAATCTCTATTCTTTTCTTTGAATTAAAAATTGAATGCCTAATTTACAGGCCATTTATAAGCTGACATACAACACCGGTATGGCAGGAGATCCTTGTACTGTCCACTATTACAGGAACCTATTGGGCCATAGAAGTGCTAAAGGACCAGTAAAAAATGCATATAGAGCGTACAAGATGCTTTATTACACAATACTTGATGCCATCTGCGTAATACTCTTTATGGACAAGTTGGGGTCAGCAGACATAAGTGATGTAACACTTCCAGATTTTTCACAAATGACACCCAATGATAGCATTCAATGGCTCAATAGCATTTGCCAGGAGCTGGTGAGGAAATATTTCTTTGAAAATGCTGAAGACATTGTTGAAGAAATTAGAAACGTTCTTGAAAATCCTCAGCATGAGGAAAATTACTGGACCTCGTCAATAGAGAATGGCCATTTTAAGTGTCATCATTGTGAAAAGGATTATAAAAGAGTAAGTTCTTTAAAAGCGCACGAATCTGGAATGCATGGAGTCTCTTTGAGTAACCCGAAGAAAAAGAAAGAACCCAGCAGTGATGAATTGCAAGATTATATTTTAATGCTTTTCAAACTCACTATGCTCCTTCGGAACTTTGACAGTGGTGTAGATATGGGGGATGGAGGACGATGCATAAGATCTGCTAAGTATGAGCTTCCAATTTATCATAAGACAAACAAAATCAAGTACACTATCTGCTCCATTCATACGACTGCATTATCTTCAGGACTTCTTAACCCTGACCAGGAGGAGCGCTTTATTGCAAACCGATTTGTGAACATCCAAGGTGGCAAGAATAATAATATTGCACTTGATGAGTACATTGAAATGTTAAACAGGGACACCAAGGCATCATGTACAGGACACAAGACAAAAGACAGCATATTAAAACATGCCAAAGAGTATTTACAAAACAATTTGAAGAGGCTGGTGAATTGGGTCAAAAGGATTTCATCATCTTCCATCTTATGCAACTGATGTCGAGAAGGTGGTAAAGGATTTATTAGAGCAACACGTACTACAGAAAGTGAAAAACAGGAAGCTAAATGTTATATTGACTGGCTTAGACAGAAATCCATTTTCCAATTGTTCTGTAGGCCTGTCAACTATGCTGCACCGCCATAGACCATGGTCACCATATGGACGATTAAGAGACTGTAAATTTTGAACTGGTTTTGTTTGACTGTTAAATTATCATGCATTTGTCATAATTTTGCAAGGGACCGTCATGAACTGGAATGTTTAATTGTAATCAATTCAGCACAGGAGCACACAAGAATATATATAAAGGCTGCATCAATTATAATTGTCTAGGGTTTTACAGAAATACATTACTAATATTTTAATTACCGATATATTCAATTCTATTAGTTTCAGTAGGTATTATCTCTAAAAACTGGCGTGTGGCATACACCAGTACATTATGATTTACATGATAAAGCATTGGCTTCCATAATTGTTATAAACAGCTCAGATATTTAAGAATAAACAAAAAATGACTTTTTTTCTTTCATTTTATTACAGCATTTAACTGATGCAGATTCAATGATTTAATTTACTTAGAATGTACCCTGGCAAAGTGTTTTAAAAGGGTTGGATGGATTTATAAATGGTCACAATGTTTTTTTTCATTTACTGCAGAATGTACCTTACGGTAAATACTATATACATCAAAACAGGTAAAATTATTCTGGCTCTATGTTTGAGTCGGAATCAGAATCTTCTGATACATGGACACCAAATACATTTTTAGAGGTGCCTGAAAACAATTTTTCCAAAGGAAGTAGAGTACAATTTCCACAGGTACATGCGTTTTGTCAAATATCACAACATGAACAATCTCCTGAATAAGATTTCACTTCTTCAAGTTCGCTTTCCTTGAGAAATGATTTAATCATTTGAATTCTTCTGCAGTAATTACACTGAAACAGGTTCTTCACATCTTGTTCACAATGGATGAGATGATGAGAATTGTAAAGCAAAAAGACAACAGTCTTTTCACCATCTCTACCTGCGCGGCCAATTTCTTGTAGAACGTCAAGAATTGAATGAGGAGGACCAAAAAGAATAATACTAGAAAGGCCTTTGAAATCTACACCCATACCCAAGGCATTTGTAGAAATAATAACTCTTGTAGGGCTCTCCTCTTCTCGAATCGAAGATAATGCAGTTCCTTTGATTGATTCATCTGTCTCTGAATGGTACATAGCAACATATGAGTTTATTTCCTCGGGTGATTCATCCATAACATAATAATAAATCTTTGCAACATCACTTATTAACTTGCAATATACAAGAGTTCGTGGAAATTTATTTCCCAAGTCCACAAGTCCATCAACTAACCATGTCATTGCCATTTCAATGTCATTCGCCACTTTCTTCACAACATATTTAATGTTCCTCTTGTCAGGAGATAAGTACACAAATGTAAAGCCTGGCTTAAAAGAGACCACTTTCAAAACACGTTTCTGTACTTTCAGTGTGCATGTGGCACTCAAAGCAAGTAGAGATGCATTTGGAAAGATGGATCGCAGTTCTCCAATGTCACCAAACCATTTTCTAAATGCTTTCTTGTGAATATGTTCATCAGCTTGTCCCCTGAAATATTTGTTTAATGTGTAAAGAATAGCAGTTGGTGCAATTCATGTGCAATTGAAGACACCATTTTAGCTTATTTTACAAATCTTTAAACCTTCATTAAATAGATTTTTGGTTTACGAAATAAGTTTTGAGAGAACCAGATTTATTATTAGTAAACATATTATTTTGTTTACCGGGTATTCTATTTGAATAACTTGTACATGCTTATAAAATCTTACCATGTAGAAATTAAATGAAATTCATCTATAACAATAGCTGTGACATCTAGATGCTGCAGTTCAGTTCGCCAGTCACCTAACAGTGACTCGGGACTTGCAAACACAATGTCTATCTTGCCGCTCAGAATCTCTCGGTCTAGACCTTGACCTACAAACGTAAAGAATGATTGAGTCTAGGAAATGCAACAGGTTAGACGAGACACAGAAAAATTGCCGTGTGCACACCAAGACAGTTCTATCATTTAATTGCAAGATACATAGTATACAATGGTATTCTTATTTACCTTTATATGCTGCCGTTACACCGTTAATTGCATTTGCCCTCTCGACCTGATCTTTCATTAAGGAAATAAGGGGACAGCAAACAAGAACAATTCCGTTGCGACCTCTCTCCCTCTGTATCAACGGAAACACTTGATATGGTAAAGATTTTCCGAAACCAGTCGGTAAAACGGTCATGCAATCTTTTCCATCAAGAAGGCTCTGCAATATTTCCAGTTGTTGTGGCTTTAATTTTATACCGAGCGAACTCGTAACCGTTTCAATGGGCGCAGCCATTTTTAAACACATAAGCCAAATGCGTATAACAAACTCTTTCTCATTGGTGGATCAGTGACGTCATTGGTTAATTCTCATTGGTCGTTGTATTTTCACAAAAGGTCACTCTGAGATGACCCCGTACGAGATGTTGTTAGATCTTGTATAGCGTATCGTAGAGGAGCGGAATTTCAAGTCTAATTTTAATTAGATTGAGGTACATAGCATCGTTTTTTAATGTTGGTGAGGGGCAAATTCATTCTAAAAAAAATTGACAAGCAAATAAAAAACCAAACAAAAAAGGAGTAAGTTTTAAGATCATGAAAATCATCCGCGGGGTTAGGGTGGGGTAGGGAGATTTGGGGGTGAGGGTGCAGAGCATCTCTTTAACTTCATATAACAAATATCTTGCTGTTAGTTTCCTTCTTTTCAATTCAATTTTATACATCCTCCCCCCCCCCCCCCCCCCAAAAAAAAAAGTAGAAGTGGGAGGCCGTTTCCATTTTAATCACTTTTTTACATCATAAATAAAACACAATGTTTGCTGCGAGAAAGAGCAGGGGGGGGGGGGTACAGGCCCTACTACCCCCCCCCCCCCCCCCCGATGCTCCGCACTTGCATTGAGATGATGCGAGTTGTTTATCTCTGAAAATCCATTTAACAGTTTTGTCCAGTGGCTCTGGTTATTTATTAAGCAGTTTAGAATTATGTAACGAAGATATTTGGCGATTTGGTTCCATCTTCTTACAGGCTATTTACAAAGGAATCAATAAAAAGTACATATATTGAATTATAGTTTTCAAAGAGAACAATTGGTTTATATTGCATTTAAAAGACGGTAATAAACCGATACAAGCACGCATTAAACAGATATTTACTGTAATCATCCTAAATTGCTCATTAAATCCATTTAATATTACCAAGCAAAAAAAAAAAACATTTAAACAGATTCAATTAAATCTCTTACTAAAAAAATATTAGCAAAAAATTGAGACTGTGCTGTATTTATATAGTGAATATAAGAGAACAAGGCACATCGTGGTAGTAATATACGGTGAAATGATGAAACTTTTAATTTTTGTAATGAGAGTAAATAAAAAATGTTTTGGTCCATTTTTGTTCTAAGTGTCAACATTCCAAAAGCAGTAGTCAGCATTTTTTATAGACGTTACATTTAGATACATTTTTATAAACAGCACTATCACAAATCGGTATTTCTTAGATTTTTTTCTAGATATGTTAAAAACAAATACAGTTATACCCCATCACCAGAGCAGGATATAAAGTCAAAACCTGCAAAAGAGCAAGACTGTCATTAAAAAGAGAGAAGACAGACCTGTTGAAATATCAAATTTTACATTTCTTTGTGTTTTCGATTAAATTCACATTAGCATTACCTGAAACAATATGAATCAAAGTTATAATAAACATACAAAAGAAAAAAAAAGAAACACTCCAGACCCATACACTTCTTGCAGACATTTTTACATTGTACGCTACATTTGATTCCGTTATTTTTCTGATAATATTGACCCTTTGAAATTTAAAAGCTTTCTGTTGCTAACACACAGAAATAGAATTGCATGCATGTATCTTCACATACCGTGTCA
This sequence comes from Magallana angulata, assembly GCF_025612915.1. Lineage (NCBI taxonomy): Eukaryota > Metazoa > Mollusca > Bivalvia > Ostreida > Ostreidae > Magallana > Magallana angulata. Next base: position 206,017 of record NW_026441673.1, read on the forward strand.
TTTAATATGGTAAAATTTATTAGTTATAGGAGAACATGAGGTCTGTTGCTACCTCATTTCACCTCCATTGAGAAACCTTTACTGCTCAATGGGGTTGCAGAAAAAAATATGTGATTGATGTGTTAACTCGATTTATCCTTGTAATGTTCTTTATAGGCTCTTTTATTGGTTGCAAACATTGTTGTTGTTGCATAGTAACGTCACAGTGAATAGTGTTTATCCAAAGGTATCAGCAATAAACACTTATCATATTGCTATACATTGTCGTTTAGTTGAAGGGGAGGTACAGATGTCATTATGTTGATATTAGACACATCTCATCTCATCTCTCTCTCTCTCACTCTCTCTCTCTCTCTCTCTCTCTCTCTCTCTCTCTCTCTCTCTCTCTCTCTCTCTCTCTCTCTCTCTCTCTCTCTGTGTGTGTAACGCAACAGTAAAAATTGTTCATCTTCAGGCATCACTAAACGCTAATCTTTTTAATGTATTTAGACATTTTGTTGACGGAGAGATACATATATCACTGTGAATATGTGAGACTCCTTTCGTCTGCTTTAAGAGTATTGTTTGTACCTATCCCAGGTGATTATTTTTTTAATGATCAACTGAAAATTTTAAAATTCGGTAAACATTACGTTGTGTCTAAATTATTCAAAACTTTCACAATAATATGTTTTGATATTGATTTGCAATAACATGTGATTATTAGCATCTTGTTTATGTTTCATATACTTCAAAAACACATTATATCATCATTACAAGTCTGCTGATAGAAACAAAAAGAAAAAAAAAACTTTTAAAAAATGAAGTCTGACGGCAGTGAAATAAGTAATAGTGATTTTTCAGAGAGTGCAAAATTGTGAGAGCCGGCATTCTTATCAAAACTATGATGCCTTTAACTTGTGTCTTGCTTACTCTGGTTGTATTTATGCCAAGTCTGATGACGGGATGTAAGTACACGAATTACTAACTTGGTTTGTTATGTTTTACTTTTGATCGCAAGAATGTTCATTTTTTCTCTACATTTGCAAACAAGTGATTTTTTCTCTTTTTTTTTTTAAATTAAGGTGTTTTTTTTCTTTAAAAAACTGTTATAAAATACACTCGTTTTCCATCTAAGTTAAGCATATTAAAAAGTATGTCTTAAATTACCTCATAACACTTATGAATGACAATATCTTTTTAGAACATAGATTGACAAATCCTTAAGTGTAGTTGTTGTATTTTTTCCTCGTAAAATTAAAAAAAATGGTAAAATGATATATTTTGTGAGTGTTAAATTCGACTGGTACCATTTTTATATCATGATCTGTTCGTTATCATTTAACAACATAATTAACAATATATGTCTAAGCTACATTATGCTCTAATTAAACCAAATCTTAGCACATTTAAGATATTACTGTTGTATGAAAATTGTTAATGTGATTTTTTTTTACTTTTGAACCCAAAGATAACCTAGCGTATAAAAAACCGACTTGGCAGACACTTGACAAGTATTCGTCGGACAAGGCAGTGGAGGGACTGTATACTAATCTATCAGCAATTGGAAACCAGTGCGCCGTATCTTTTGCCTCGTCTGAAGTCACGTGGTTAGTTGATTTAGAGACAATAAACAGTATCAGTAAGATTGTATTGTACCACCTGACAGAGGGATCTACATTTGGTAAGCTCATTTCACTTTTATAAATTGTTTCTTTCTTTTTACTTACGAGTCTTCTTTTAACAAATATTTAAGAAAGCACACGCAACCAACTGGATAATTCATAAATAGACATTAAATCTGTACTTTAAAAAATTATTACTACAATGATTTTCTTTTAAGTTTTTTTGTTTTGTTATGATATCGATTTTGGAAACAGTGAAAGGTATCCATTTATCACAGATTTGGGCGTTTTTGTGGTCCAGATAAATTCTTAATTACTTCATTCCCATGTTTTATGATTCAGAAAACTTTTGCGGGATTGCGTGACACACAGAAACAGCATATAAAACACATTAAATTGATAATTTCATCTTTTTTATTCCTGTTTCTGTATTTGCTACTTTCTAATAGTTTGCATAATGCTTCAATGGATAAGTAAAGTTTGTTATTTTTTCTTCAAATTTTACGTTTGATATTCTCAGCTATGCTACTACGTTTTTTCCAAAAATTTAAGGTTAAGCAACTATCTGAATTATTTCAAAAGTTCGTAAAGATTAACCAGTTTCCGTCATTGTTTTCTCTATTACTTTGATTGTTTTGAACATCACATGTAAGAAACAATGTTTAACGCAATGTCTTTTTCATTTGGACGGGGAATATTAAGAATTATATCATTAAAATTTATTTTTACATCGATGAATACATAAAAATCTATTTTTTTTTAAATCTTCAATATCAATGGTAATTGCTGTTCTTTAAAAGATAATATGAGATGATTCCATAGTGTACATTGACACCTACATTCGCATTAATACTTGACTTTTTTTGTTTCGTTTTGTTTTTTGTTTGTTTGTTTGTTTGTTTTGGTTTTTTTTTTGGTTTTTTTTTTGTTTTTTGTTTTTGTTTTTTTTTTTACTGAAGTTTATTGTACCAATGCATAAAAAGGAGTTGATATATATATTGAATGGTGTTTTGTTAAAATTCAGAGCGATTGGTATGCTGTTATTTTTTTCATAATAGGTGAATAGTTGGTGTAATATGTATATACAAATAAATAGTAACCTAAGTTTTTTTTTAAAGTATTAGATTTTACTTTTTGGGTATCAATGAGATATATTATCCCGTTTTATACACACAAAGCTGACAGCGTCTATGCAAGCAGATTTCTCGGTTTCGCCGTATATGTATCAAACTCAACCAACAAGAAAGATGGTGTCCTGTGTTATCACGACACCAACTACACGGTATCAACCATTACGTCTAGGATAGCCATTGAGTGTATTTCCCAAGGCCGCTATGTGATATTCTACAACACAAGAGAAGGGAACTTGTCATTGAAAATTGGCTATTCTGATAAAGTGGAGATTAGTTTATGTGAAGTTGAAGTATATGGTAATATTTATTATCTTTATATTTTTTTCTTATATTATCCTTCATCTTTATGACTAAAAAGGTATATCTTACTTCTGTTTCTATCTTTTGTGAAAACAAAACAAAATTTTAAAAAAATCAGAACTGTGTCTTTTTATAGTAATTAATATATAAAAGATTACAAAAATGTCATCATTACATGAGATATCAAGCAATCATAATATGATCATATTCTTTTAAAAATCATACATGTAATTTCAATTCATGTGTAGCTAATATGACACATTTTGTAAATACTGGACGATTCTATATTTATGTATGCATCATCTCTCTGTACTGTCTTTGTTTTATTTTATAACAACAAGGATGTCCTTTGGGATTCTATGGCGGGGATTGCTTAAAAACTTGCCCAGTTAATTGTCACCATTGTAACTACGAATCTGGAAAATGTATCGGAGGCTGTCGCCGTGGTTTTTCCGGACACTTTTGTAATTCTTATGAACGAAGTGAGTTAGTTTAGTTGTTTTTTAATGAATTCTTTTTGAACTGCTATAAGCCAGCTTTCATTCACGTGAGAAAAATGTTCTTGAGACTTTCGTCGATGCATCAAATTTCTCGCCCCGAATCACTTATTGTCTTATGGTTGATTTAGCAAAACAGATATTCGAAATGCTTGTCGCAAAAATAAGTCGCAGAGTACCATTAATGTCTGGTAAATCGCAAATGAATGTCGTCCTGTATAAAAGTTGTTGGGTTACCGAAATTGAAATAGCATTGTAAAATAATTAATTTTTGTTTGAAATGTACCATCTTACTAAAAATGGCAGAAAAATAAGTTGTCTAGGTGAAGTAACTAACGTAAAAATAAACGTATTAGTCTGCCATACATGACGTTTGAAATTTGTGAAATCATACCATTTAAGCCATCACTTGGCCATTTTAATAAACAATTAATGGCTGATCATTAAATTGTAACGAATTAACGTAATAGCTTCCAAATTTACAAATATGAGATAAGTTGAAATAGTTTAATTCTTAAAAAGCGCAAACAGACCAATCAATTTTATATTCGAATAAACTTGTAAGCTGTTGATTTTATTCCTTATACAAAAATTAAAATTGAAAAATGATGTTTTTACGACTGTTGACTTCTATAATGCCGTTTGAAACCCAGTGACTTTTATTCATGATAAACAACATTTTTACATTCTTTAGATATTATAAAAGTGAAATATTCTAATTTATATGAATAGTGTCCTAAGGTTCATATCAATAACACATTGTTATGTTTTTCCTATCCAGTTAATTTGGCATTACATCGCCCGACTTTTCAACTACATACACTGTTTGACGGACAACCAAGTTCCAGACTCGTTGATGGTAAAAAGAGTGATCTGAGTATATACAACGGTCAATGCACCTCTACTAAAAACGGCCAAACGTTTGTAATGTGGAGGGTGGATTTAGAAAAACTTCGTCGCATTGAACGTATTGTTGTTTACTCCAGAACGGATAACAGAATATGGGGTGAGATAAATAAATCTGTTATATTTCTCTTTGCATTAAATGTATAAATCAAATATACACATAAACAAATGAATATTCATATATTATTATTTTGCTTAAAATTAAATGATTTAAATATATTGTTTTGACAGATGGAGATAACCAATTTTCAAAAAGATTACTAGGATTTTCAATCATTGTTTCGAACACCACTAACCACAAAGATGGCGTCATTTGTTTTCACGACCAAATATACAACAAGAATACAATACCATCGGTGGTGGATATTCTCTGTTCCGTCGTTGGACGCTATGTTATATATTACAATGAGAGACTACCAGGAGTCACATACTATGCAGAACATAGTCAATATGCTTTTGCTGACCTCTGCGAAGTAGAAGTTTACGGTACCTACTGATGATATCAATAAAACAAAAAAAGGTGAATACTGTCTTTACATTTAAACTAGATAATTTGTAATGTTTATTTTCAGGTTGTCCTTTAGTCCAGAGTAGGTTTCAAGACGAGGCCTGCAGACTCATGTGTCTCGAAATGTGTAGGAAGGGTGAGTATATACGCTTGCTTTATTACAATTATTCTTTCTGTAGTTGTAAATAAAATACTTTTAAGTGTTATATATCTTGAAAAAGATATTTGCATTATAAATAAAAACAAATCATTCAAATACACAAAAACAGATAAAACGAACTTTAAACAATTACAGTATTTTGGAATCATTTAAGTTCGTTTGGCCAAATTGTGTGGATTCCTTGAAAATTACAAATTTGGAAAGGAGATTATTTCTTGTTTTATCTTTGACCAACAAAATAAAAAATGATTGTATAACCCTACAAATTAATTCAACATGAGCCATAAAATCCGAGCCATCAGTTTAATATTTAAATATTATACTGGAAAGGGACATTGATGGCAATATAACAACATCAGTTTGTGAAAAACGTGATGACTTAAAATATATATCAATATACCGTCATCACCTGTATATGGAGATTTCGTATCTAAGTTACTGCGATACGCAAAGACATGCTCCTGGTATGAACAGTTTTTACATGAGGCAATCTACTGTCAAACAGGTTGATGAAAAAAGATCTATCAACAGTCTCAATTGAATTCATTACTTTATATAACCAACGCTTAGTAATACAAACAATGCAAACACATATAAAATAAGCTGGTGTTTTGGAATGTCTTGATCGCCTTAAAAGGATATCAAAAATACTCCACAGACTGTAACAAATGATTCAGCAGGATCAACATACTATACACTGTCCTAAGTTTTTTCTTCCACCATTGTTCGGTTGATATTTCGATAATAATAATTACTTTTGTGTTCAGACTAGGTTCATCAACTGATAAAAAAATGTCCAGATTATGTCTTGAAACGTCCCTTCGTTCGCTTCAGGGTTCAATATCGAAACGACTGAAACATATCCAATTACAAATCTTCGTAAGAAATTTGTTTTCGTTCATGAGAGTTTATTTGTCAATAAAGATACACGTATCTTGAATTTTTACTTTTATTGATTTCAACTGTATTTTTTTTCATAAGTATGTGCATTTTGATTAAACAATTATAAAAAAATGAGGGAAGAAAAACATGGGACAAACTAAAGACGAACAGTTATTTTGCTACACGTATGTTTTTTGTATTGATCGAGTTATTCCCATATGACAATATTTAAAACGTGGCATGGTTAACCACACGTCTGAGGAGGTACATGAAATAGACCATATCAAAAGTAGCATTTGATGTTGAAGCCAATCAGCTATTATTCAAGACCAGTTAAGACGACATTTTGATTCATCATATTATTTGCATATTTAAATGATCAACAAAACGTTGTAACATCTTCGTGCAAGGTAAAAATGATCCGATGAAATTGGAGCACTAATACCCAACGGCAATTAATAAATGTCCGAAAGTACATTTACATCATTTTATCTGGAAAAAAAAATATTTTAGAGCACCAGTCCAGTTTAGCAACTGGATTCACTAAGGAGAAGTTCCTCATTAATTAACCTATTAAATTGAAACATTCGTGTACTTTCAATGTATGTAGAAAAAACAGGTGGGTTATAGTTTAGGGGATTCATGAAGTTATACCGTGGTCATTTAAAAACAAATCATTAACACTCTCTATTCTGCAAAAAAGAATCAAAGGTTTTGTTTTTAATTTAAGATCTAGAAAATCTCAGTTACAAGAAAAGAACTTGGCAGTCTGCGACATATTCCTCTTCGGGAACAAGCGATAAAGCAGTTGATGGACGATATACGTCACGCCATTACTCAAGTGGACAGTGTGCTATATCAAAACCATCAACACAAATAACATGGTGGGTTAATCTGGGGAAAATATACACGATAGACCATGTCGTAATTTACTTCAGGACCGATAACGTACAGTGGGGTAATGCATATATAATTTATCTCTTTAATGTACAGTTTTGTTCTTAAAAAATGCACATGAATAATGGCGAAAACGTCATTATAATTAAACTATTTTGTGTCACCAGAAAATGTGTAGTTGTTTATGCGGTTTCTTTTAATTATAATAGATTTGGTTTTATCTATTCAAAAAAAAAATAATTCTGATATTATATTACGTTTGTTCGTTATAGGAATAAACAATGGCTATACGGCAGTTTTCCTAGGATTTTATTTGTACATTTCGAACACCACCAATCGTCATGACGGAATCCTATGTCACCACGATACAAATTACACAAGAGAAACCATTCCTGATCACGTGTCTATTGATTGTCCTTGCCATGGACAATACGTCATTTTTTACAATGAACGTCTGCCCGGAGTTACCTACCCTTCCGGGTATTCAAACATGGCTTATGGTGACCTCTGTGAAGTTGAGGTTTATGGTAAATATTTTTTTTTGTGTCAAAAAATGAAGTGTGATTTAAGTGTTGAACATGTCATATTGTTTTTTTTCTTTACCAAGGTTGTCCTAATCCTGTGGTCGAAGTTCCTCAGTGTTCTAAACCGTGTCCATCAAACTGTGAAGAATGTTACCCAGACACGGGAATATGTATGAAGTGTAAACTTGGTTTTGAAGGCTATGCTTGTGAAAGAGGTAACTATAACTTTGCAACTCAAGATGCAATTACATTTATAAAATATATTCATTTTTTTTTGACAAAAGCCATATTCTGTTCAAAGAAAGGCAGTTTAAGGTTATTTGAGGCTATTCTTTTAATTTTCATCTCAAGGAACATCACGCATTTACTCCTTTATTTTTGTTACAATAAAGAACATGACACTTTCTTGTAGAAGAATTTTTATCTAAAAATAAGTCATGTTTGATAGGACGTTTTGGAATCAACATACAACTATCTTATTTCAGCCTGTCAAGCGGTGACCGACGTAAAAGTATCGTTACCAGTTACAATCGCCGGATCAGCATACGAAGCATTGTTTTCAAGCAAGGGATATTCTTTTCCAGAACATGGACACCACAATATGTCTCTTTTTTTGTCATTATCTGAACAGTCGACAAACCTTGTAAGCGTGTCCTTCACAATCCATGGGGCATCGGTAGTCAGTGTGTACTTGTTGGATGGGATAGGCTCTCTAATCAGGATGGTTAGTATTCATAAAATTTGAATATGTGAAAACAATCAATCAACATACAATCAACTAAAAGTAAAAAAAAAAAAGTTGAGAATAACGTAGACGTTCTTATGTTAGAATAAAAGATTCAAGTTTAACAAAACAGGAATTTTTTTTTTTTGATATATTTTGACGGGATCTAAGAAAACAAAAATTAACAAATATAAGACAGGAAAAAAAGTGCTATAAGAACCAAAAATGTTGCCTTAAAACATAACAAAACAAATACAAAACGAATATCAACAATTGTTCGATGTATATTTCATCTTTCATTTGGGGCTGAAAAGCATTGATGTAATTCAAATGATACTCTACCTATGTTTAAAATAATATATGTGATTTAATGTATTAACAAGTCTACGTAAATATGAATTATCTGAGGTGTTTTAATTATCTTTTTTACTTAGTATGTCGACGAGTCTATGGAATCTGAGGATGTAAATGTCACAGTTGTAAACAACATCATTGCTGAAGTTCATTCTATTATAATAGAAGTTGTGTATTACCATCAACTTGTCATCTCTAAATTGAGGCTGCCACTCCGTAAATGCTTCAACTATATCAATAGCACAGTAAGTTTCTAGAATATATTGTAGTTCGACATTTTTAATTGCTTTCATTTAAAAAATATATAATATGAATGAAAATATTTCTTTTTGCAAATGTGCTTTCATAGATATTATGAATTTGAGATGAATTACTATATTAACTTTTTTTTTTTTTTTTTTTTTTTGGTTTAGATTTAGTGAGTTTAATTATAAGAATGTATTTAACTTTTCATGAAGTAGTCAAGTTGTCCTAAGAATGAAATAACAATCATTAAGCCTCAGTATTATGCATCAAAACTAGGTTAAACAAAAGTGTTAAATAACATATTTCCTACCATTATTTCCTTTCATTTTTCAGACATTTTAACCAGTGGTGTGCATTTCAGCGAGAAATTATTAACAGAATTGATTTGTTAATTTTGAACAAAATGAAAACTTCAAGTGCATTGGTATTCGGCATATTCTGCTTTCAATTCAGATTTATTTAGAGTACGGTGTGCCTACAGGCAGATGTAAGGCAAAGTAAACGGCGAGGGCGGGATGACAGCGATTTGTATCTCTTTCACAAGGAAAACCGAGTGCTCTTACTGACTTGTAATATTTCCTTGTTTAAGGATCACGTTTATATACTCATCAAAATAATTTTGAAAAAAAAATCATCCTTACAGAAATTAAATGCTTGGGGAAAAAAAATATTTTTTTTATTTTACTGTTAATATTCTACAATCAATCAACAAATTTTAGAGGAATCAATCACATGCTTAAGAAATTTCGGAATTTATTTTTCTGAAGTATATTGATATAGAAATAAAATGAGATGCTTTTTTTGAGCTACGTTATCGTCTGTCCACACCAAAATAAAAAATCTAATAAAACAAAATAAATATTCATAAAACTAGAGCAGTGCCCATGGCAAATCCACGAGTAGGTCGTCCGTTGTTGCTGCGAGTTGAAAATACATGTATATGTGAGATGGTGTCAAACGATTCTGCTTTTGTTATAAAAACGTTTAGTGATTGAAAGCCTGAATAAAAACGTGTTTCGAAAAAGAAAGAAAGAAAATGTTTCGGAAAAACTATTTGTGAAAAACAGTTCGTGTAATAGTTTTAAAAATTCTTTAAACAATGAGATCTTAAATGGCGAGTTAAATTTTCAAAGGGTATCAAGAACTTTTATAGACGGTATGTACTCATGATTGATGTCAGGAATTGTATTTTTATTTTAAAACCGGACCCGCCTACAACACACGTAACCTTTTTTATAGGATAACTTCTGTATTTATTTTTTTCTAAATTTTTGAAGACTATGTGCAAGTTTGAAATTCTTGCGTGCTGTCTAAAACTTAGAAATTAATCAAAATTGATGGCATCTCTAAACTTTTCTTTTGGAAAGTGTGTGTCGTCAGATATTATTTAATGATACGAGTATATTTGGATATTCAAAATAATAATCAGCTATCAAAGATCAGCGGGAGAATTTATGCAAAAGTGAGCATTTCCATTTACACCAGATGGTGATGTTTCTTAGAGCCACTATGTAACGTGAAATTAAATAACCTTTTTTACAGAAATAAATATAACTTCTCTCAACGATGCAATAATATGCAAAATCCTTATTTAATGTCAGTGGGTTGACTAATTACATTGAATAAAACTTCAATTGCGCTTGCGTTAATTTGAATTCTGGAAAGGAATTAGAGAGTCCATGTTAGAGATATACGAAGAAGTTTTGAAACTGCTTTCTAAATCAAACTACGCATTGATGTACTAAAAGACTGTCAAAGGGTATCGGCTGTAGCCACGGTCCGGAATCCGTATGTGCAGTCATAAATTGTATAGTAAAGTGCAAAAAAATCCGGATTTCAATTTAAGTCGTTTCATTTTTCAATTTGCAACAATATCATCATTTTGAAACAAAACAATGAATATAGAACCACTGAGTTCAAAATGCATAAAGTTAATAATCAGTTAGACCCCCGTGTCGCTCTGTACACTGAGCGATGCGTCGTTGCATACTGTCTATCAAAATGTCTATATAGTTTTGATCCAAACCCATCCACATTTCCATGATTGTAACTTTCCAGTCCGTGAGTTTTTCTGGCTGAATATTTTCCACACGATATTTTATGATCTGCCAAACATTTTCTATTGGATTTAAATTTGGGGAAGCGGTAGGCCATTCTATTACGGTCACATGATTCTGTGTGAACCAGTCACGGGTATAGGCTGCAGTGTGCGGTCTATCGTTTTCTTGTTGTAAAACATACTTTAAATCGCTTGTCACAATATTAGACAACAGTAATCCCTCCCCTAAAATTTCACAGTACTTGATTGCGGATATATTTCCATTCAAAGAAGTGGAGTTAAACCCAACTTGATTATTCCACCTCACACCGTAACAGCTGGTGAGAACTTCGGCACCATTTTTTGACAATGTCCAAATTTTGCTGTGGAACTGAAATCGACTTTCGTCCGTAAAAATCACATTATCGAAATTGTATTTCTGAAGAGCGATACACCATGCCTCTCTTTTACGTTTCTTCTCCGCGGTCATTAGTGGCACCTTTCGCGGCACAGATTTAAAATAATTACTGCGAGCCAGATGTAAGCCTTCCGTCTTACGGATCCAATTGAGGGTCAGCTCAAACTTAGTGATGACAAGTCCAGTATTTCTTTCTCAAGCGGTTTTATTAAGCGTGATCGTATAGTTACAATTACATCAGCTAATAGCAGCCCAAATCAGGAGTCTCATAATCTATCTCAATAAGCGGAATCTATCTATATGTGGGATCTATCTCTCTCCTCAACAACATTTTACATGGGTATATATAACATTTCACTTATGATGAACAGTTTTGACTAGTTCGGCCCATTTACGACGATCATGAGTGAACATTCAGTGTTCAAAATTAAGATTAATAGTTTATTCCTAAATAAAGTAACAAAACCGTCAAAACTGCCAATCAAAGAGTCTGGATGCAGGATTTAAGTCTCCGAGTCCTGGGTCTCGGAGTCCCCCACCTAGTATGAGGCATCACTTACTCACAATACGTTCATTCATACACGGCATAAAAGGTTACAAAGGTTAATGTATAGAATCACAATACATGAGTCAATATAGAGTACTAGAGCTATCGTTGCAGACACAGAATCGCCAAATATGTCACTTGTTGTTAAACTCTCAATTTGGATATTATTATGCCCGTATTATGCACCTGGTTTCATAACATCATTTAGGAATACTACGCATTGCTACCAGAGTCACAGAGTTCATTCTGTTGATTATCATTAATACCATTCAGTGTGCAGTATTTAGGTACACATAAATATCATAGTGACCATTATGTAATACTAGCAATTCAAGGTCATAGCATGGCTATCTGTTTACATACGTCCCCCAAACAAAAGAAATATCCCGAAGGGAGATTTCTCATGCCTGGCGCCCGGAATAGGAGAGCGTCCTTGATCTACCCTTGATCAGACGAACTTCCTAGTGACATATCAGTCAGAACATCTTTGTTAAGAGATAGTAACAAGTGACATGTTTCCACCTCTGGCTTGGAACACCATTCATCTATAAAAACAAATCTATAACCAGGATGTATACATGTTCATAAAATCATATAGCTTGATTATATTGCATTACAATCATGAAAACAATAATGAATAAAGTATGATAATAATGACCAAGATGAATTAACCATAGTTGAATATAATCGTAATTCATCATCAAAGTAATACTAAGTATGGTTAAGCTTGATGTCACATATATATACAAAGTCAGTGCATGCTTATAAGTTCACAAAAATATCTCTTCCTTCCTAGGGGCGAGGTTAGCGTCATAAGTTCGGAGTCCATCGGTTTCTTCCTGAATTTCTCCAGAGTGAATCAACAAATACAAGATTTACATTAGCACAAGATAATGCACATTTCTACTTTAACACATTTCACATTTTTTTAATTTTCGCTAAATTTCACAATCCTTTCATAAGGAATACACAACTTCTTCGCGGCTGTAGCTTAATTATTCATCCATCATCGGCACCCGTGGATAGAGGGTCGGCACGGATGGCGAGGCGACTTCTCGCGGAGCGTCTCCTGCGTTCCTCTGTTGCGTAGACATCGCGGCCTTCTCTTCCAGGTATTTACGTGCCAGCTCTGGGTCCGGTCGATAGTATTTGGTCCATGGATAGTCTTCATTTTCCTCCTCTCCAAGAAATGGTTGTGCTAGTTTAGTCGAAATTGTCCCCGTGTTACTGGTCAATTTGCGAGTTGCGATTCTTCCGCCTCGTCGGGGTTTCTCTTGGATCCTAGTGACTTTCGGGATTGGTTCAAGTTCAATAATGTCGCTAGAGGTCCTTTTCTCTGGATTCTCACAACAAAATACAGTGTCTTTGGAAGAACCTTTCTTATCTCCGTCACTACCCCTTTTTCGACAACCTGTCCAGCAACCACTACAGCATATACCACCCCACTTTTTAATAGTTTTACGTTTCCTTATACAAAGTCCTATCGTTATTGTTACTGCCAAAGTTAAACACACATAAAACCAGGGGCTTCCCACCCAAGACGAGGTTTTCATGGGTTGCAAATTAATTACTGGCAATTCCGCCATAAGTGAATTCATAGGGAAAACTTTAGTCTTAAGACATTAAACCATGAAAATCTGAGCAACCTTGTCCCATACTCAGGATGTCGATTGTAATATATGATTATTTTTACCAATAATTTTTAAATCACTTTCAAAAATCACACGTACAAAAAATAGTTTTATAGTTTCTTTACTTAGTCGCTGTCTCCTGTATTTTGAGTATATGTTAAATCTCTTCAACTCCGCATATTTATATAAATAACCGAGGTGTTATGTCCGCGTTTGCTAGTCGGCGTATCTCAATACATGCTTTAATGTTACAGGGGGTCATCCTGTCATACCTTTTTAAAAGCGTGCAATATATACAAAGCTAAGCTTATTCAAGATTATTTACATCTACATTATACAATAATATAAATTATTTAGTTTATTAATTTGGTTAGTTCCTTCATAATAGCCAACACATACTTTTGTTTGCTATTTTCTCTACAGGGCTTAGGGATTGATTTACGCGGTTTGGGGATTAGTTTGAAGCCTCGACCTACTTTAGGGACTTTTTCATCTATTTCCATATTTTCATCTAAGGGTACATTGGGGTTATCTAAGGGTATTTCATAGTCTTGACCACTATTTTCATCACATTGTTTTGACTCATGGGTCTCATCCGATTCTGAATCTACGGTCTGATCATTCTGTTTTTATACCGTGTTTATACTGCTGATCATCCATGATTTTCTTAGCTCTTATACGTCTTTGAAGTTCTGCTAGGGGAATATCCTCTTCGTCTGAAGATCCTTCTCTTTCCCATTGTTTGGACTGTATAGCTCTTTCCAATGGTTCTGGTTGCATGTCTTCATTTTCTGACGACGATTCATCTTCTGGTGGCACCACATAGTTAGTTTTTCTTAGAGTTCTTCCACCATCTTCAGTAGTTGATGACAGGGGCCAGTGCGAAATATCTGCCAGTCATAATTGTCGTGCATGACATTTGGTGGTTACATGTAATCCAGTCAATTGATCTCTCACCACGAAACTAACTGGTCCTTTCTGCTCTGTGATTCGATAATATGGTAGCCACTTTTTATCTAATTTATTTTGTTTCCTGTTGTTCTTAAGGTAGACAGGGTCACCTACCTGAAAATTTTCGTCTTTGCTTTTCTTATCGGCCTGAGCTTTCTGTTTCTTCTTGGCTTCCTTCATATTACGATGTACTAGCAGGAAAGCTTTATGTTGTTCTTGTAGGGCGATCTTGTGTTGATCTTCTCCCGCATATCTCCTTCGAGGTTTCATTAACGTATCAAGAGGTAATACGACGTCTCTGTTGCACATAAGGTAATATGGGGAACACTTTGACGAATCGTTAGGATGGAAACGAATGGCTGCCAACGTCTGATTAAGATGAATATCCCATGTTTGAGCGTTGTCTGTTGTTTTCTTAGCCATCACGTCATGTAGAGTTCTATGAAATCGTTCTACTTTACCATTACCTTGAGGGCTGTAATAAGATGTTTTGATATGGTTGATATTCAATTCTTTTAAAGTTTCTTCCACTTTCTTATTCACATTTTCTGTTCCGTTGTCTGTGAGGATTTGAAGAGGACAGCCATATCTTGGATATATTTCTTCTAAGATAAGATGTACTATGTTTTCAGCTGACTTATCAGGAACGGGAAAAGCTTCTGGCCAACCTGAGTAAATGTCAATAAAAGCAACTATGTACTTGTTTCCCGACAAGGATGTTGGATATGGTCCTGATAGATCAAGTCCTACTTTAGCCATTGGAAAAGGTGGTATATCTGTCTCTTGAAGTGGAGATTGATTTTTCTTATTGCTCCTCGTTTGGCATACTATACATCCTTCTATATAAGAGTATAACCTTTTGTACAAATTTGGTATGTAGTACTTTTGTCTGATTACGTCATATGTTTTGTCCACTCCCATATGTCCAAGTCCGTCATGATACTGCTGCACTACTAAAAGTTCTAACTCACGTGGTACATATAGGCGAAGTCTTCGGCCTTCTGAGTCTCCATCTGAAAGATAGTACATTAAACCATCAATTTCCAAAAACTTCTTTTCTTCGGTTGCCGTTGCTGTTCCTTTATTTAACCGATTCTTCAGTTTCTTGATCTGCTCGTCGTGTTGTTGACTTTCTTTGATGTTGATATCCTCTGGTAGATCAATAAAGGGTTTGACCAATTCGTCGTGTTGATTAACTTCACATCTGGCCAATCTCTTAGGCGAAAAGGCATTGGAGTTAAGTACGTTCACTTCAAAGAAATTGTCCTTAACATCTGGTTCATCATGCTCTGATTGTTCTTCCTCTTCACACTCGAGGTTGACTGTCGGTAATCTGGATGAGAGATCTGCACAGCAGTTAAATCTTCCTTCTATGTACTCTACCTTACAGTTATATCCTGCAATACTTAATGCCCATAGTTGAATTTTCTTATTTTGCATTGGAGATTCTAAGATATACTTGAGCGGCTTATGGTCTGTTCTAATTGTAAACTGAGCACCGTGTAAATAATGGTCTAACTTCTGAAGGGCTTAATGGATTGCAAATGCCTCCTTTTCTATGGTTGACCACTTTTCTTGAGTTTTACTCAGCTTGTTGGATAAGTAATATATTGGCCTATCTTCTCCCTCCTCTGTCTTTTGAGTAAGGCACGCTCCAATACAATTGTCGCTGGCATCGGTGTACAGGATGTACGGCTTATTAGTATCTGGATATGCTAGCAAAGGCACTACCGTTAAACTTTCTTTAATAAAATCAAACGCTTTTTGGCAACATGGTGTCCATTTAAACCTTGCAAATTTTCTGGTTAAGTCAATCAATGGTTCTGCAATCTTAGAGAAGTTCGGTATAAATCTCCTGTAATAACTACACATACCTATAAAGCCACGAACTTCTCGGACTGTAGTGGGCGCTGGTAACTTTCTTATAGCGTCGACTTTCTTTGGATCAGGTGTAACGCCATGTTCATCAATGATGAAACCAAGATATTCAGTCTGTTCCTTGAAGAAACTACATTTCTTTAGCTTCATTTTAAGTCCATGCTTTCTTAAGCGGTTGAAAACGTCTTGAATATGACGAAGATGATCTTCCGGTGTCTCTGAGAATATAAGAATGTCATCCAGGTATGCGATGGCAAACTCCTCTTGTCCTTGAAGAACTATGTTCATCAGCTCTTGAAAGACTGCCGGTGCATTACTCAACCCAAATGGCATCCGGTTGAATTGGAATAGTCCTTTGTGACATGCAAAGGCCGTTTTTTCTTTACTTGAATCTTCTAATTTCACTTGCCAATATCCACTCTTTAAGTCTAGTGCAGTGAAATATTTTGCCTTACCTAGTAAACATAGGATGTCATCAATCAACGGTAGCGGGAATGATACGGGTTTCACTATCTTATTCAAGCTTCTAAAGTCAACGCACATCCGGTCTGATCCGTCCTTTTTCTTCACCACTACTAAGGGAAATGACCAAGGCGATTGTGTTCTCTCAATAATCTTTGCGTCCATCATTTCCAGTATGGCCTTGTCAAGTATCTGTCTTTTATTTAAGGGTACACGGTAGGGTCTGTTCTTTATTGGGTGGTGATCTCCAGTTTCTATCTTCATTTTAACAGTATCAGTCACTCCAAGGTCACTGTCTTTCTTTGTAAATAAATCAATGTTTTTGCTCACAAGTCTTTTGATTGAGTGTTCAAATCTTTTAGGTACATCAATTTCTTCTTTTTTGTCTTGAGTAGTCTGTATTTCTGAGATTTCCTTCTGTTTTAATGCGGTAATTCGTCCTACTATGTAGCCTCTTGGAATTTTATAATTTGTGTTAGTTTGGTTAACGAAGATCATTGGAACTTTCTTATCTTTCCGAACTATACAAACGGCGTCTTTTAAATATAGTCCTGGGTCTTCCATAATGCAGTTATTGTCAATGCTGTTCACTTCAACCAAGTCATTTTTTTCCAGAGGAAAATTGTTATTTATTTTTCCATAGAATACAGTCACCGTGTTTGGTCTCATAATAAGTTTCTTAGGAGTTCTTACAATAGTTGAGATGTGTAAATCTTCTTTAAGTTCCGCGTATACTTTGCCATTAATACGCATGAGTCCAAGATCAAAGTATAAACAAACATTGTTTTTCTTGAGCCAATCACGACCGAGAATCATGTTTCGGTTGAGTCCCTTTGTCACATAAAGTTTGTGGTCTAAAGTTAACCCTGAAATCTTAAAGGAAATATTTACATACCCTATCGCAATTAAAGAATTGCCATTTGCTGCTTGTAAAGAGGGTATATCATTATTAAACAACTTGGGGCGGGGAAATAGATTTTCATACATTTTTTTACTAATAAGAGATACGGCTGCACCTGTATCTACCAAAGCTCTAAATTTATTTTTACCTACTTTTAATAAACAGCTACTGGGGTTGTAAGTAAAATTAATTTCATATGTAGGTCTTTGTTTAAAGTTCTTTCTTCGGGCTTCAACGAAGGAAGAACGTCTTAGTTTTCCTGTTTTTGTTTGTCAAAATAAGAACGCGATTTGAAATTTTGAGACGATCCCCTATTTACTTGGTCGCCAGATTTATATGTTCGGCCTTGACGATTTGAAGGTCTGCCCCGATTTTGCTGCGCTCTTTGATACATATGCGAGCCCCAACAATCTGCACGCACATGACCTACTTTACCATAATTCCAACATTCCACAGGCGAACGGGGTTTCTGCTCTACATTATGGACGGCTTTGTTTTGACTGGGTCGTTTATTTATTTGAGGACAGGACCTGACTTGGGGTTTATTTTGAGTACAAAATCGAGCCCTATGACCCGTCTGTTTGCATTTAAAACACCTACTATTACGCGCATGGTCAATTACCATTGGTTCTACATGCCTTGTTTCTACTGAGGTAAGATTATCTGCTCTATCCTTTAATAAGGTAAGAGAAGTATCAAAATTTGAAAGAGTTCGTCTGTTGTCATTACTTTGTACAATTTCTGTCATATTTGACCCTCTTATCGCTAGCCTCTGTCTCAGATTTTGTTCTCGCATTGCTATTTGAATTGCGGATTCTAAGTCTTTAGGGTTTTCTCGCAAAATTTTCATTCTGAGATAGTCGAATGTCAACCCGTCACAAAAGATATCTACTAACTGTTGTTGTATCAAAGGATCTTTTAGTCTGTCATTACTGTAGGCGTCTTCCGCGATTTGTAATAGCCTCTCGGCGAACAACTGAACACTTTCATTTGAATTTTGTCGAGTCTTACGCATTACTGCTAAGGCGTGTTGGGGGTCTGTTACTTCTGCAAATCTATTTTAAGGGATTCCTTAAGATCGTTCCAAGATGGGATTTCTTCAGACGCATCTGTTTCATCTAAATACCTTTTAATATAATCCCCCACTGAACCCTTACTCGTTATGTATGCAAGCATGGGGATCTCATGACCTTGTTTCCCAGACATAACACTGTACTTTTCAACTTCCTTTATCCACTTTTTAAATTTTTGAGCATCTCCCTCAAAAGGAGTTATCACAGAAGATAGGGGCACTGAGAGTGCGGCTGTTATAGCTTTAACTTGACCAATGAAAAAATCTTTATCATTATCCTGATCTGGGACTCGGTGTCGAGGTTCACGAGTTTCATACGGCCTAGCATCATGATATGTTTCAAAAGTATTTTGTTTTATTTGCTCTTTTTCTGGGGACTTTTGATCTGTTTCTTGCCCTTTATATTCTTTGTTCTGACCCAACCCCGCGAATTGTTTTTCTAATTGCTCCATTTGATTTTTAAATTCTTTTTTATCAAACCCATCACCTGTCGCCATATTGGTTGCTTAGACAAAGTTGTTTACTTCGAGATAGCTATATGAGACAAATAGAAATGGTTCTTACCTTATTCGATATTGAACTTCGCTCAGTCCTGGTCACTGGCACCAAGAAAGTTCATGTAAGCCTTCCGTCTTACGGATCCAATTGAGGGTCAGCTCAAACTTAGTGATGACAAGTCCAGTATTTCTTTCTCAAGCGGTTTTATTAAGCGTGATCGTATAGTTACAATTACATCAGCTAATAGCAGCCCAAATCAGGAGTCTCATAATCTATCTCAATAAGCGGAATCTATCTATATGTGGGATCTATCTCTCTCCTCAACATCATTTTACATGGGTATATATATAACATTTTACTTATGATGAACAGTTTTGACTAGTTCGGCCCATTTACGACGATCATGAGTGAACATTCAGTGTTCAAAATTAAGATTAATAGTTTATTCCTAAATAAAGTAACAAAACCGTCAAAACTGCCAATCAAAGAGTCTGGATGCAGGATTTGAGTCTCCGAGTCCTGGGTCTCGGAGTCCCCCACCTAGTATGAGGCATCACTTACTCACAATACGTTCATTCATACGCGGCATAAAAGGTTACAAAGGTTAATGTATAGAATCACAATACATGAGTCAATATAGAGTACTAGAGCTATCGTTGCAGACACAGAATCGCCAAATATGTCACTTGTTGTTAAACTCTCAATTTGGATATTATTATGCCCGTATTATGCATATTCATTCATAATAACATCATTTAGGAATACTACGCATTGCTACCAGAGTCACAGAGTTCATTCTGTTGATTATCATTAATACCATTCAGTGTGCAGTATTTAGGTACACATAAATATCATAGTGACCATTATGTAATACTAGCAATTCAAGGTCATAGCATGGCTATCTGTTTACACAGAGTCCGGCCCATACTCCATTTTGACACTAACGCTGATCCTCTTCTTGCACATTCATTTGCAATTTGCTGTGCTGACCATTGCGGATGAGAAGCAGCAATTTGTGCAGCCTGTCTGTTGTCATTCACGTCAATAATTTTCATCCTGCCAGATCCCGGGCACCGTATCTCGGACTTCCCTTCACGAAATCTTTTCAAATTGTCATACACTGTAATCCTTGGTATGTTTGTTGTTTCACACAGTTTTTGTGCTGAGGTGATTCCGCTTTTATAAGGATTAAGAAAACGTTTTCTGTTGTCAATTTCTGACACCACTGAAGCCCGGAAACTTATCGTCTAGTGTCGACAATTTTTTTATTTCTTTGAAAAACCAAGATAGTTCACTTGACTTGCATACTATAATAAAGCGACATATCTGCCTCCCAAAACTATATGCTCTTCTCAAAGTTACTCTTAAGTGAGATAGATGTGTGCTATTGGGAATTTTATTTATTGCTAATTGTATGAAAATTGATAAAAAAAAAACCCTTTTATTGCAGTTGTGTAGTACGAGGTTGTAATGCAACTGCATTTACTTACGAGGTTAGCTACATCCGATGGAATACTAATTTTAGTAGAACAATACCCAGTATATTAAAATACAAGATTAATAGTTTCCAGAACTATAATAACATGCATGTGTACATTAAGGTTGCACCCTCATTTGCATGGTTGTAGGTAAGGGGGTCAAGGTGTATTGCTGTACATATAGTAAAATGCTAAACAATCTGGGTGTTTCTTGTTACATCATATGCATGCATTTTATTTAAAGCATGTAATTTCTTTTGAAAAAAATCACATCGACAAATGAATAGGGTTAGTTTATTAGCTACATTCTCAGATTACGATCCCACACCTTTAATGGGAAGATCATAAGAAGTCTTATTGCTTAACAATTGACCACTGTAGTGAAAACACCCTTCCAACTGTTACTCAATTTCATAAATTTTGATGACCTGGAGCTCTGAGCTGTGTGAGCTGAAGCGACGAAAGATTTTCGGTCGCACGTGGCGACTGAATTAACAGAGACTGACAGAATAAACAAACGGGTGGGAAAGTGAAACACGATAAGGAGAAAATGCTATACATAATAAGTCATCAAAAATAATTTTCGTCAGATCTGGAAATGTTTTCGCCAATTTAAAAAAAAAATCCAGTGCGAGCACTTAGCAGCGGGCAGGAGGAGGGTGAGGGGGCGCAGCAATAAGTTCGTTTTCACAATAAAACGAACGACCATGTAGAAAAACTACAGACATGATTAATATGTGACCGATAGAATCTAATCTAAAGTTGCTAAAAACCTCATGTGGATTTTCTTTAAAATAATCGTCGAATGTCTCAATTCAGGACATTCTTTTTTCGTGTCAGCACCCACTGCAAACATGTAACATGAAAATTTGATTATGATTTAATTTGATTTTTAACGCTATGTAGTGCAGCCGTGGCTGATCTCCTCGGCGAAGGATAAATTTCCTTAAGGTACACGCTACACAGCACAGAACCCAGGCATATTTGAAAATTTTGCAGTATAATGACTAAACTCTATCAAAGAGAAATTCTTTATTTTTAACTTAAAACCCACAATTGATCTATGTTTGATATTGCTATAGACTAAGAATGACATTGCTTTTATTAATTAAGTGAACAATTTCTTAATTGACACCCTATTGTTTAATCCATTTACTTTTATGTGAAATCAAACCTAAAACAATTCTTGAGTTCGCAGCTAAATAAACTCATATATGGGAGACGCAACTCTCGTGTATTAGATAACCGCTGACCGCCAGGAAGTCGAGCCGCGACCATAATAACCAATTTTCTCGGCCGCGGGTGAGGGATAGATTACGTAATGGTACACACACACAGCTCTGACTCAAGGTAGATTTAAAATGCATGCAGTTAATTACTACAATGCAAATCATAGATTTTTTTAAAACCGTATTTTGTGTTTTACTAGAAAAGAAAAATAATGTTTTGTTTTCCGATTCCCGTTTTTAAGGATTGTCCACTATAAGAACTTAACACCAGTGACTTAAACTCCTAAAACTCCAGCCCTTTTTATTGGTGTAAAATGAAAGCCCTTGATATTCTGCACAACGTTTATTCTACTTGTCTTGACAAGATATTCTTCGTTTAAAAGATACAAAGGAAAACATGTCTAATTTTTGCACTTTTTGAATCCTGTTTTTTTTTTTTTTACCCATAAATTCTTCTAAAAAAACGTAATCCAAAAACAAAAACCGATGTGCACAACGACAATGTCTCTGTTATTCAATTCGTTGGATTCACATTCCTTGCAATCAAAGTCTTGGAACCTTTGTCTGGAAACCAAATCCAATTTTCTAAAAAATTTTAAAAGGGTAACTCGTTAACGGAAAAGGATTTTTAAAATTTATGAATTGATTAAGATAGTGTTGTTTAATGTCTATTAGTTGAACATTTGAGCAAAAACCGTTCAGAAATGGGCACGATATGAAGGTTCGAAGTTCACGTCTAGGAAGAAAAAAAGATAGGAATGCGTATCGTATTCTCATTTGAAAGAAGAATAATCGTTTACTCTAAAACGGGGCATGGGTAAGCTTGACCGCTTTCATTCAGCATGTTGCTCTTGCTAATATGATTAAAATTATGTGTCAAAACACAATAAATGCTTGATATAGGCTGATTATAAAATTATGCAAATCTAACTCGACCAACAAAGGATTGAATGAACTACGGAGATTGTTACTAAACGTAATTAACGACGAAAGAGGTAATGAATGTTTTTCTATATAAAAAAAAAATCAATGTTCTTCTATTAAAAAAAATTTTGAAATTCACATTGTTTTACAAGAACTACTTGTCGTTGTTTTCAGAATAAATCATGGCGTTTCGTAAGAAAGGTTACAAAACGAATAAACCGCACGATCACGCACGAACACGCACGGTAAAAAACGCAAACCAATTTCCCTGATACACACACGATCCCGCACGTTACACGATAATGTATTCAAATGATCCCAACTTTTAAAAAGGCATCCAGTCATAACTGCCATTAATGGGCGACAGCAGTGTAATAAAATAAAGGAATAATGATGTAAATCGGGAAATAAGTTGTTTATTCACATACGCACAAATGATATGCACTTCTGTTTGATGAGAACATAGTTTGTGAAAGATGGGTGTACTCGTAGGAGTCAAAATAAATAGACTTTGTGACACGACATCTGATAGAACTATACAGGGAACAACACTGTTTAGGTAGGATCGATTTATAGAACGAGATTCTCCTAACAGAGCAATGGTGATGGTGTTCAACACTATTTCATTCACTTTGGTCACTCTTATGTGTGTTTACTTTACTGTGGAAGGTTGTAAGTACATATATTATATGTTTTTGTTCAAACCAATATGTAAATTGTATTTTTAGCAGGATGAGAACGCAAATTAGAGATTTTTATACATTTCAGTTATATTTTAAAATTCACCGTTATCTAGAGGAAATATATTGATTGCTTTTGAAATTTCCTTTGTGTCAAATATTAATACACGATTAAAAAAACCCAAAACAAATCTATGGATATTGAATGGGTTTATGTTATTTGAGAAAAAAGAAGTGAAGTTAAATTATCAAAAAAAAAACCAGTAGGAAAAGTAATATGAATGAGTTAACAATTGTTACCTTAAAAGGGCCAATACTAACCAGTGGGCAAATAATTGGTATTTCAGAATGTTTTTAACGATTAAAAAGTAAATGCGGCAATAAATACTGGCACTTTAACAAATCCTAAAGACTGCTTTATGATCCGATATAGACATGAATCTGGCATGTGAGAAAGATACCTGGCAGACTTCAGAGAAGTACCCCTCCTCTAAAGCTGTAGACGGATTGTGTGGAAATCTATCAGAAAGCGGAGGCCAGTGTGCGGTGTCTTTGGAGTCGAACGCCGATGTCACTTGGCTAGTGGACCTCGGTACAATTCAGAGTATTCATAAAATAGTCATACATTATAGAACCGATGAAATGCCATTTGGTGAGTGGATTAAAAATTACTCTGAAATCG
Organism: Magallana angulata; assembly: GCF_025612915.1. Taxonomy (NCBI): domain Eukaryota; kingdom Metazoa; phylum Mollusca; class Bivalvia; order Ostreida; family Ostreidae; genus Magallana; species Magallana angulata. The sequence continues at coordinate 230,141 of NW_026441673.1, forward strand.
TAGAAAAATCGAATAAATAACTATTAGAATTCGTAGTAACTTTCGTGGCATTCAAAATGCTCCAATGTACCCAGATTCAGAAAATGTATCATCTAAATTTCTGCTTATGCGATCTCTACCCTGGTAGAAATTTTTTAATCATGTTTTTGTTTCTCTCTCCAATTCTTCTTCTGTTTTAGCAAACAGTGATTTGGCAGGCACCTTTCTTGGATTTTCTGTCTATGTGTCGAATACAACAGTCAAGGAGGACGGGTACCTGTGTTATCACGACACGACGTATACACCGTCAACTATTCCGTCAAGTCTGACCATAGAATGCACCATGCCAGGTCGATATGTGATCTATTTTAACACCAGAGAAGGCAATCTGTCCACAAAATCTGGCTATTCTACAAAGGCACAAATAAATCTATGCGAAGTGGAGGTGTATGGTATAAACTACTATATAGAATAATAGTTTATTACAATTCATGCTTATTCTTCTTCAAAAATGTTTAAATTACATTATATTTTATATCTCTTATTTAAAATATCAGTAATGCAGGGCAGTACGTCATAGACTGATAGGGTGACATGTTTAACAAGCGTTTTATAATGGTTATGACTTTTACTACCAGCCTTGCTTTCCTTTTAACAAGGTTGTCCTCTAGGGTTCTATGGTGTGCATTGCTCAAAGACTTGTCCAGTTAACTGTCACCATTGCAGCATTGTGTCTGGAGAATGTCTTGGAGACTGTCGGCCTGGTTTTTCCGGACAATTCTGTGATAATTATGAAAGAAGTATGTACAATTTAAAATGACACGGTAGAATTTCATTAAACAAATCATGAAATATTATACATGTTTCAGACAAACCGAAACCACTCTTAATAAAAAAAAATGATAATATTATCTGGTCATGATCCACATACTATCGGTTAAAAGGTAAGTCATTATTTTTTTCATTCGAAAAAAAGGATTATTTTTTCAATAAAAAAGTTAAAAAGTGTTTTTCTTTCTAAAATGACTCAAATTGATTTTGTTCACATTTTAGATAGATTAAATTTATTTATTTATTTTCTTTAAATTATTTCTTTGCGCAGTTAATATGGCATTGCATCGCCCGACTTTTCAACTGCATACACTTTTTGACGGACAACCAAGTTCCAGACTCGTTGATGGTAAAAAAAGTGATCTTAATATACTCAGCAGTCAGTGCACTTCTACTCAAGATGGCCAGTCGTTTGTAATGTGGAGGGTAGATTTAGAAAATTACCGTCGCATTGAACGCATTGTTATCTACTCAAGAACGGATAATAAAAAATGGGGTGAGATACATTTGATAGATAAATGATCAAAATGCACTATTGGTGTACTTATTCATAATAAGAAATGCATTGATATTTTAGATGTCAACAATGGGTTTACAAGAAGACTTTTAGGGTTTTCAGTTGCCGTTTCGAATACGACTGATTACAATCATGGCGTTATTTGTTATCATGAGAGAAAATACAACAAGTATACGATACCTTCCATTGTGGATTTTTTCTGCTCTGCTGTTGGTCGATATGTAATATTTTACAATGAGAGACGCCCAGGAATCAGCTACCCAGAAGATTACAGTCAATACGCCTTTGTTGACCTCTGTGAAATAGAAGTTTATGGTACTTGAAATTTAGTATGAAGAAAAAAATAACGTATAATCATTCAGCAGTTAAGTGGAACATATAACAATTACAAGCTTTTATTCAAAGGTTGTCCAATACCCCAGTATGGATTTGAACAACCAGCCTGCACACTTCCTTGTGCTGCCTTGTGTAAATATGGTAAAACTTATTCCTGCTCTACTTGATAAGTTTGATAATATAAAATTTAACAAAAACGTTACGTTGCAGATATGAAATTTAAAATTTTGTGCGGACAAAACAAATTGCACCACTCGATCTCTAAGGCGAGATTGCATTTTGTTAATCTGCATATTAGTGTCTTCATATTTTATTATCATCATGAAAAAAGTGTTTTTCTGACAAAAAAAGGGGATGAAATGTGAAAAAAAAACCATTACAGCGTAAAGTTAAAACTTTGACCATAAAATTCTTTCAAACAAAATATTTTTTTTTCGGAATATACAGAGTCTCTAGTATTTCAATTGTTACAACAAGCTATAAAAGATTAAATATTATTATTTTTATTTTAATTATTATTATTATTATTATTATTATTATTATTATTATTATTTTTATTTATTTTAGATATGGAAAATCTGAGTTACAGGAAACAAACTTGGCTGTCATCACCATTCAGCCCTTTTATGGCTGCCGATAAAGCAGTTGATGGACGATATACGTCACGCCATTACTCAAGTGGACAGTGTGCAATATCAAAACCATCAACACAAATAACATGGTGGGTTAATTTGGGAAAGATACACAGGATCGAACTCGTCGTAATCTATTTCAGGACCGATAACGTACAATGGGGTATGGTAAACGGAATCTGGTAACATTAAATGATAAAGTTTTGTAAAAAGAAAGTGTAAGAAGACCAATTGGTTTCTAACAAAGTTTAAAAAAGATTATTTCAAAAAAGAAATTATTTTGAATTATCTTCCCTGCATGAAATTAAGAAATATTGTCAGACTGATTTAGCCTTATTTTTTTATTCAAATTGACCTTTGTCCTTTATGCCCTTTTGAAATTAACCAATGTAAAACGTTTGATGTCAAGTAGTCCGATGTCTCTACAATGCTTTGTTTAAAAGTTGTGTTTTAAACAAAATTGAAAAATGTTAAGGATCAATGACTACATAATGGAGACATCAGGTGATTTTCTTAGTAATATATTGTAATATTTTTAAACTAAATTAAAAACATAGGTTAAAGTTTCAAGTCTTTACCTCTAACGATTTGAATGGAGTGGTAATAGCAAAATACATTTGGATTCACTAATTCAGATTTTCATATTATCTTGACCATTGGTCGTTATGTTATTTTAACTGGCTAATAAAGACACTTCAATCCCAAGCGGTCTAATGTCTCTGCGACCTGTGGTAAAAAAAAGTTGCAAATGTTTCTTCAATAATCTAGAGAACCTTCATGAAAAATAAATGCTAGAAGGAAACCTCGAGCTTTTTCAGTTTAAATAGATTGGAGAACAATCTAAGTGAACCTTATACAACAGTTAAAGTTTAAAGTCTTTGTCGCTTATGGTTTTAGAAGAGCAGCGATATCAAGCATTTCAATCACAATACCTGGGAGACAAAGGGTCAGTTGGTGCTTAAACTCTTTGTTTGCCAATTAGGTAGAGAAAAGAAATTATTAGATTCATCGAATAATGAAAACTCTTCCCCGAGAAAAATATGGAAGAAAACGAGAATAAGAAAATAAAATCAATGATTTTTCACCCTAGGATAAGAAGAAGTAATTATTACAATTTCATTCTGATAATATTTTGGTCATTTGTATTTAGTATTCATCGATGTTTGTCCCTTTTTGAAAGCATTTAAAAGATATTAGCTTTTCGTCCGTTTAAGAATTCAACGAACATCAAAACCATGTTTCTGTGTTTGTTAAAGGAATAAACAATGGCTATACGGCAGTTTTCCTAGGATTTTCCTTGTACATTTCGAACTCTACTAATCGTCTTGACGGAATCCTATGTCACCACGATACAAATTACACAAGAGAAACCATTCCTGATCACGTGACTATTGATTGTCCTTATCATGGACAATATGTCATTTTTTACAATGAACGTCTGCCCGGAGTTACCTACCCTTCCGGGTATTCAAACTTGGCTTATGGTGACCTGTGTGAAGTTGAGGTCTATGGTGGCAAGTCTTTTTTTATTTATTTTTTTCAATTTGTTTTAAGTATTGAGCGTAGAATGTGATGTCTGTAATTTACCTTTTCTGGCAATGAACAGTTTGTCTCATGGGTGGCTGGTGTTTTTAATAATGTTGCGAAAGAAAGTTTATAGTAAAATGTCTTGGTTTATAATGCAGTTTTATTCAATGAAGGTTGTCCCAGTCCTGTGGGTAAAAATCCTCAGTGTTCGAGACCTTGTCCCTGGAATTGTGAACAATGCTACCGTGACACGGGGCTGTGTGCCAAATGTTGGCCTGGATTTCGAGGTCATGCTTGCGAATTGCGTAAGTTAATATGGCATATTATATATACTACATTTAAAATATCTTGTTCTTTTGGGGCATTTTGAATCGAATAGTTGATAAGTTGTTATTCTTATTTCGTTTCTTTTTTGGATATTATAGACTCCGCCTTTAAATTCTGTACATTTTTCTTTAACTAAGAAATTATTTTTTGAGTACCACTAGGTAATCAAATATATCGGTTGAGCTGATATCAAATAAGGTCCAAAGGGTTTTGGAGTAGATTTGCACGTAGCTCGACTGTATTCTAAGATCTTTGCATCAGTTTAAGGTTGACTCCTTGTTAGTTTTATTAATATTTTGTTTTTAATATTCACTAAATGAGCGATAACAAGCTTAAATAGTCATTTATGAAATGTACTTAACTTTAAGTTACAAAATCGAATGTTAGTGTTGTTACATACTTGAGTAATGTAACGTTATATATCAGTACTTTTATCTCCAGGCCAACTAAACGGAACGAAAAATGTTTAAAACAAGGTAATAAAAATGCGTTCATAATATATTTGTCTGTATTCATTTTTCTATTATCCACATTCAGTCATAAGAGTAGGACTATTTAAGACTTTTAATGTTAAATAACATGTTATTGACTAGCGTAAAACAATATATTTTGACCATAACTTATTCCAGAGTCGGTGTTTTGATGTGCTATAGAATAGTGAGTTAATTATTCTTTTTATCAGTGAACAGGAATCATGCTAAAATGTTTTCATCTGATGCAGTGAACAGAAATACAGGCTTCAGGTTTCGAATTCAAGTTTTTAAATACATACTGATTAAAATAATCAATACAAGTTTTCAATTAAGATTTGTTAAATAAAGGCTGATCAGTAAATTAGTTTTAAGTATTTAATCATGGATGCCTTATTCATTATTTTCAAAATCACCAAACTTCTCTTTGTCAATAGGGCATCGACAACGGAGGTAATCAAATGGTGCAATCATTCTTTTCCTCTCCATAGTCAGACTCAGAAACATATTAAAATGTTGATATATCTGATACACCTTAAATCAGAATATTTACATATATGCGTGGGTCATTTAGATCAACACATAGTTTTGTTTATACTAAATCGAGTCCAGCATTATTTCGATCATTGAGCAGACGAAATCACATGTCAAAGTTGTCTTTAATACAAAAATGGGGGGGGGGGGGTGAAATTCGCGTATATCTGAGCACTTGCGGTAAAATATTTTAGACTAGTGGATATTTAGGGGTTGTCGATAAAACAATTTGCAAGAAAAAATATAGTCTTCAATCTTGATTTATTTATGCTAAGGCCGCATCAGCTGTGTGTGTTTATCACCTTTGCGGTATTAGATCTTGTCCTTTTGGTAGTTTGAATATTTGCCATAAGGATCACACTATTCCAACTATACTATAATTTGTCAAGTATAGCTCCAATGATTTCTCCAAATTAAAAACAACGACGTTCTTTCCTAAGATCAAATATTTAATTATTACAGCTTGCCAAGCTATAGGTAACGTTACAACGTCATCCAGTGTTATTTACAATGGACCTATATACCAGGCGCTGTTGTCTTCCAATGGACTTTATTATCCGGGCACTGAACGAGGATATGCATATATAAATATGACTTTATCTGAGAAGTCGACAAACATTGTTGGTCTGTCCTTCACCCTTCATCAGGCATCCAACGTGATGGTTACCTTACTGGATAACAAACAATCTGTTATCAAGAAAGTGAGTATTGTTATAAATTAATTGTGATAACGAAAAAAAGTGATGTAATTGCAAATATTATATTTTTACGTTAATTGCGTGTATCTTGTTCTGCCTCGCGCAACGTTAAAAGTATTATGAGCGGTATTGTGCATTTTTTGCCCTTAAAACTAACGTTTTATAAAAAGCTTTAAAATAAGGTGGAAGATAGTCATAATCATATTGAAAAAAGTGTTAAAAGTTATCACCACATTGACATCGTAATGAAGAAATGACGTTGTAAAGACTATCTTTTTTGATAAATTAATGTTTTGTAGCAAAATATATGTGTTTTCCGATGGTTTTTTGACTGAGAAACATCGAGCGCAGGCTTGCTCAAGCACTATTTTTAGTATAATTTTCTGAAGAAAAACTTCGCACTAGAGCAGATGTGCGCCGTATATTTCCGAATGCAAAATGTAAAGCAAATGAGAATATTTTCATTTGTTTGCAAATTTGAGGGAGTTAGGTCACTTGGATGACGTCATAGATACACAGCCAATGAGCAATGATGACTAAAATTAAGATTAAAGTGTTAGGCGTTCACTGAACAATGAGTTTTGAAGATTTGATTTTTATACGATACTATTCAGAAACTAGTTTAAACTGGGGCAGATATTTGGCCATTCTTTTTTGTTAGACGATTATATATGTTAACGGAAGTTAGTACATGTAAAACAATAATAATTGATATTGTTCAATATCCAGAAAAATGTAGTAATATATATATTCTTGCATATATAATTCCTTATAGGAATATATAGAATTTCGAAAACGTTCAAAGCTGTGTGAACTTTTTAATGACGTCACAATGAACATACAGCAGGCTTAACGCTTTTCGCTTGGAATTATTGTACACATAAGAACACAGATTTTTTTTTACAATCTTTAACAGCTTGAATCTTTCAAATTTAAGTATATGTAATCAATAGCAATGTTTTAAAAGATTACCGGGATATGAGTGTGGTTGGTATATGATCAAATCTTTTGCGAATCCTTTCGGTCTTCACAAAATTAAATCAGGTGACCAACCAAGTTCATAAAACCGTGAACTTTTTAAATTGCTGTCAATGTTTTAATTGTCCATACATAGAGCAACCTTAAAATCATGAATTAGTTATTCGTGCATTTTTGCAGTATTTCGAACACTCCTCAGACAATCAGAAATGGAATGTAAAAGTAATTAACAGCGTGACCTCCCAGGTTCATTCCATCAGTGTAGCGGTGGTGTATAAGCACCAGTTTACTATCTCAAGTATGAGGCTTCCTCTGCGAAAATGCAAAAATGAAGATATATCATCTGAGGTATGCTATAAATAAAAATATAACTTAATTGTGATGGTATTTTTGGGGAAAAATTATTGCATATTATTAAACTCCTTAATAAATCAAATCGATAAAGTAAAATGATAAATGTGATAGAAAAACTTTAAAAAATGAAACGTTTACAACAAAACTTTGTTCTCTTTATTTCAGGCACAGAAGAATGATGATGTATTTAAATACCTCTAAAGATTCATTTTAATGGATTTTTTTAGTGTAAAAATTTTAACAAAACGTAATTCTCTTTTTCACGTGTTTGATTGGAACTCATTTTTGTGTATTTCGAAAAACAATGCTATCTTATGATATGAACAATATTAAACATTGCACTTATACGCAAGTTTTTCTTTTTTATTGTTTGTGCCAAAATTAATACATAGAGTTTACGTAAAGCACGAACTACTAGGTTTTTTTTAGAGAAATATGTACCAATAAACATATAACTATGAATATGTATTAATTATAAAGACAAATCATGAATTTAATTGAATAAGAAAAAACGTGTTTGTTTCTGAATGGTGATATCAGTTGATGAAACAATGATTTAGCTCTGTTAGTGTCGCTATTGGTTAAATGAATTTTCATAATCAATAACATGAATTTTCATAAATAATAACATGAATTTTATTATTTATTATTGATCTGACATGATATTTTATTTATCAATAAAATAAGAGATTTTTATGATAAGAGTCATTGGGAAAAACCTATTTGGTATAGAGATATCGTTTGAAAGGAAAGAAAATATGGATAAATAGAAATCAATTAATTTATTACTTTTTATTTTAATAATTTCTTCAAAAAAATCAGAGAGCTAAAAGGCTATCGCTTAATGCTAGTTCTAAGCAGACATGCTATCAAATTGTTATTAATGATACTAGACTTTGACCCGTGTGTGCACGGGTTCACATTGCTTATGCTATCGGACATTTACGAAATAGATACATCGACACACCGTAATATGTTGAAATTTACATCAATCCCCACATACTGCTTAGAATAAGCTGTGTCTCGGCACAGACTTTCACCACAGTTAAAATGCATTCCATAATACCCGTTATGTACATGTAGCAAAATATTGCAGAATCATTTCGATACGATTTTTGAGAAAATTAATAAAGCTGCATTGAAAATAATAGCGCATATTTCAGATTGTCTCGTAATATGCGCCGTTATCAAAGTTCTCCCCCGCAATAATCATCTAATTTTTTTATGTCTACATAATGTATCCGGGATTTTATTATCCGATCGCATACGGTTTGACATTTAGGCACTTTATTTCCCGATTATCTCCCTTTTTTCATACAGCAGCGGAAAGGAAAGGTTGGTAATTTAAGGAGCCCAAAATATTTTTATGATTTCTAAATACCCGCCCAACCCAACCCTTGTTTTACATGTATTGTGGTATGTGTTCTTTTTTTTTACAAATTTTAAGGACATACTACATGTACCTTTAGTTTATTGAGTTAATGTTATGAAATAGTTTGCTGCCGTTTGGTTTTTGCTCTCTCTTTTCAGCAGATAGCTGGGTAAATGGTCCGATGATGGTGACCTGGACAGCTCCCTTTGGGTTACTGCTTACGTCACAGTGGTCGAGAGGGCGTAATTGTCACCTTCAATTTAACCATCCAACTGATTTTATCATGTAGTGAGTTTGTTGTGGTTGGTGTTGATGTATATAGATATATTATGTGGACTAATAAGACATTTGAGTAAAAAAAATCTTTATTATGTAATACAAATATATTATCAAATTTTGTGTTGAATTGTGTCCGTAGCACGATTGCGGTCAACCCAGCGTGCTACTTTTCCCAGCAGGGAGGGCATAAAATGTTGATGTAGGGGGTATGCCATGTTGTCGACTACCCCATTGTTGTAACAATTTTTGACCACTGTGGACTTTACCTGCCAACTTAATAAATCCGTTCATAAACACTTGTGTTGTTTAAAATATACTTATATAAGGTCTTTGATAACAGTCAAAATATTCATAACAAACTATGTTGAGGCTGTAAATTGCTTTCATCTAAAATTTAATTCATATAAATGAAGAATGCAACACTTGTTGACCAACTTTTTTTACTCGCTTCCAAATTACACACCAATTTGACATTCGGAACTCTCGGGACTTTTCATATTAAATGCCATGAGTTAGAGTTAGAGTTATCTCCCGTATTACTTTTGATGATCAGAATATATAACAAATTTTCAATGAAAATTGTCACGTATTTGTAATACCGTGTCTGAGTTTATCAATGCAAATCTAATATTAAGGAGACATAAACTAAATCGCCTCTCGTGTTAAGCGTGAATGTAATGCGCATGCACAAGATTATGAAAAAAAAACAAAAAAAACAACAGATGACTTCCGGATTTTTAACAGAAATTGTTGTTGATTATTAATTAGCGAAGCTTCACTGAGAAAAAATAAAAACAAATTGGTAATCTTCAAGTACCGATGATATTTAAAATGTATAAAGAGAGTACTCTTCCAATTTCTTGGTATTACAGCCCAAAATTTATAGTAGTATAGATAACAATAGTCGGTTTTGGTTTGTTTCATCGTCAGCTTATCATTGTTATTTACTCTGTAATGACAAAACCAAATGATAACAGGCTTCAGCCAAAGACAGGGGCGTTGCTGGTTCAAACCCCGCCTTGATCACGTCATATTGTGTCTTAAGCACTTTCACACGGCACTATTTGCATTGTCTTAGTCAACAAAGCTCAAAATGGGTTCCGACATCACATATACTGGAAGTTTACCTCCGATGAACTGGTGTCTCATGAGAGGGGTAGAGGGTAAATGCACTACGCTAATTATTTTTCAGCGCAAGGGATGTTAAGGAAGCATATGGAATCTAGAGTAACATGCAACTCAGTAAAATCACACATCTTAGTTAATATGTACATATTCAAATATCTAAGCAACGAAGCGTAAACCAAAAACAAATAAAAAATATCGAAGACAATTTTGTGTTCAAAAAATTAGTTTTAGTATTGAGTATAACGTAGTTTAACACATTGATGACGTCATGACTATAAGTTGAATGTCATGTGAATTTGATTGGAAAGCATTGTAAACATACTCAAAATATAACTTATCTAAGAACTCTAATAAAGTATAATGTGATGTGATTTATAGAGAATTAAACATAAGAATACTGGGAGAGATGTTAGCTAAATCAAATAAAAGGTATGTAAATTTGCTTTCATTTCTCGGCCAGGCTTTCCCCTGTCATTGTTTACGATATAATATACTGACAGATTCTAGTGATAAAGACACAATATAGATTTAATTCTGTTCTTTTGCCCGAAAAATTAATTTGACAACGCTTAAAGGGTACATGTATGTGTAGTGCCTGTCATTTTTTTTACGGATATCTTTGTGAAAAACTATCTTCCTGAATATCTGACTGCGATCGCATACGTACTTTTCGAGATATTTTGAGAAAACTCGATTTCACACTTAAAGGATTTTTTGATGAAGCCGACTTGTTTCGATAATAACTGTGACGTCACGCGGTCAATGAAAAACCACAAATTCGTATGTAAACAGTTCGCTGTATTGCATTATTTTATCTATTTTTATCTCTGTATATCTTTATCATCAACTCTGGATGACATAATCTATCGTTCAAAACCATATTTTTAATCCCGCGAAAACGCCAAATTTGAAAAATTGTTTGCTTTCTGAATTCATTCAATTGTGTAACGTACTTCGCATGACAATTTAAAGGCGATGAAGAAAATTAGCGATCAATCAAAGCAATATTGTTATAAGAGACATATTGTCGTTTATCTTGTTAATATTGTCATTCTTTCAGATAATTTGTCCATGACATTTTTACTAATATTTAAGTATTTTTTACATACTTTGTAGAATGTCACGGGGGATCTGATACTCATATTTTACATTCCTTGTCAAAATTTTAATTTAGAAATTACCACCAAATTAATGATCAACGCAATTTATTTCGGGAATAACAGTTTGATTACACTAAGCAAAATAAGACTTTGATAAGTGAATTGTAACTTTTGTCATTTTTTTAGTGACTAAATAAATAACAATACAGTGCACTTATTTTTAACACTATTTACTTATTGATAGTTTCTTGATTCGTTAAAACTGCTTGACGGACTATACACATTTGTTAGCTTATGAACGCCTGATATTGCACAGTGTTTTGTTTTTTTTTTTTGCTTTATCTGGTTATACAGGAGTAGTTTATTATACACAAACTCAGTCAACAGTCTAGAGGTGTGAAACCCCTCTTAGTTCACAAGACCTGTGTACCATGTGTATGCATAATCCAAATACGCACGTGTCTGAAGCAGTAGCTTCGTTAATTTACCTGTTTATTTGTGTCGCATCCTAATGCACATCGTTTATCATGTTTTATCTCTGTACAACCTTCATGATCGGAGTCTTCTACTTGACAGGTTTATTATGTCAGAAACGTTATAAAGTGAACAGATTTGTTTTTGTCTTTTTTTTAAACATTTCCTTAATCGTCAAAATTTTTGATTTCTGTAATTTCGAAAATATGTATTATTTTTATAACATTTATTAGTTTTTAGTATTTTGTAGTTTCTGAAGCATTTTTCAAATTTTCAATTTTTATATATTCAGTCCATACACTAAATTAACTGCCTTAGTTTAATCAACGACAGACAAAATTTGCATTAATTCAATTGTGATTTAAAGTTTAAAAAAAATGGCGATGCACTGTAGTTTGCTTGAGTTGAGACATAAAACTATTAACATAAAGAAATAAAGTACATTTATATAGACGGTGTGCACTTATAATGAGATAAAAAGCCATCAAGTTGTATTCTCAAATTGAAACATATGTTGAGAAAAACACAACTAGAAAAACAAATATATTATTGGAGACACAAACAGTGTCGTAGATTATATATGTTTTTTTTTAAATGTTTGTGTTATTCTTTTAATTACATCACATTTCAATTAAATAAAACAATAAATTTGGCATGAAGCTGCTGTACCTTTGACACAATAAACGGCCTCCTACAGCCAAAACGGTTATCCCTTAACTATTCAAGAGGAATAACGCAACTCATACCTTATATAAAACGCAATCATTTACAGTTTACCCACGATACTGTGAAAAAGCCAACAAACATACAAACGGGTATTTAACAGCATAAACAACCAATAAGCATCCCTACTATTAAAAAAAAAGTACATAACTAATAAATTTGTCTATTAACTTCAAATTAATATTTTCTTAAAAATATATCCTTAATTTCAAAACAAGGTGCTATCGTAAATAAAAAAAAAACATATTTCATTTCATCAAAGGAATAATTTTCTTATTTTGCAAAATAAGATCGGTAAATGTCTGGTTTGTATGCGTACCGTTTAGTACACAGTAGCAAACAGACTATTGAATAATTCATTTTAAAAAATTAAAGACAGACATACCTTCATAAATAAAGGTAGTCATAAACATATTACGTGTTATATTGCAGTGAGAGAAAGTAAATTGTATTTATTTAGATAAGTAAACTTTTCCACATGGGGATAAGAACAATTATCTTTTATTGATTTATTTTTGCATTTTTTTAAATTGATGCAGTCTTGTTTCTTCTATACAGCACAAGGCAATGTGAAGTATTTGCACTTTATTCCCCCTTTTAACGACAGTTTATCAACATGTGTTTTTTTTTTTTTTAAGTTAGTTGAATTTTAATCAAAACAAGTTGTAAAACACTAAAACAACATAATTGCTAAGGTGATATTTAACAAATATTGACATGTTCTGCAGAGTTGTGATTAATAAGTCTGGCATTCGGAACACTTAAAAGATAGTTTAGTTTTAGAAAAGTTCATAAGCTTGAGAAAAACAAACACCATGCTGTACACGATATTTGTTTTGTTTCTCTGGAGTTGTATAGTTCCTCAAGGGAGGGGAAGTAAGTTTTTTCTCCTTATGTAAAGTATGAATCCTTTTTTTTAAGAATCCATGTTTGTTGTAAGTCTTTCCATGCGTTTTTTATGATATTGATAAGAAAATAATGTCCATATTTTGTTTTCTATTGTATTTTGTTTAAATTGATAATTGAAACCCAACGCATTAACACATTGAATTGTAATGTATACTTTATGATAGTCCTCTGATATAAATTATTTTACGGTGTAAAACCTTTGTAGCCAGGTTTTTACACTACTACAACTAAAAAGGGAAGTTAAATTATTAAACTCAAAGAAAATGCATTGTATTTATTTAGATAAGTAAACTTTTCCACATGGGGATAAGAACAATTATCTTTTATTGATTCATTTTGGCATTTTTTTAAATTGATACAGTCTTGTATTTAAAATATACGAAAAAAATTGTACATTTAAAATGACCTTTAAAAAATATACAGATTAGTTATTAGGATAAGAGATGCTTCACGGAGCATGTCAGTTTTTAATTGTTTTATATTGTGTACGCATTTTACCTTATTAAAAAGAATGTACAGTTTAAGCGTATAAAAATAAACAATAGTTCATATTAGATCACAATAAGTTATGAAGGTTATTTTTTTAATGTTTCAATCAAATTTAAGATTTTTGGGCCCTTTTTAGCGCCAAAAATGAACGACCAGCGCTTAAAAAATTAGTCAAAAACGTTGACGTAACTGGACACTTTGGAGCACCCGGCAATCATTAAATAAAACCAAAGGATTCTTAAATGTTGCTTTTTTTATATAACAAAGGTTTACAGCTGGAAACACAATTGGAATTGAAGATTTGAAAATGAAAATACTGATATCTTGAGCTCTTGCAGTACCCCCACCCCCCCCCCCCCCCAAAAAAAAAAACCTATGGATTTCGCTTAATTTCTTATGTTAGGTCGAGACTGTGTGAACAGAGATATTTGAACCTAAATGATCAATGATCTGACACAAAAGACATTATACAAAAATTTGACAAATAATAGCGCGGGCATGCGTTTTAAAAATGTGTTAATAGCATGAAACGTGAGTGAACTAAAACGGTGTTTTCTTTGAAAAAGAGTGCAAGTTTAATTTGCCCTCAGTAGTTTGACGTCACTTGATTTCGTGGAAATATGAAGCGTGCTCCTAAGATCCATCAATGCAAAACAAAAATCGTTGCATTTGTGGAAAATAATTTAAAAATCATATGATTTTTTAACTACTTATTTTCAATTGGTAGTCAAATAATAAAAGATCCTACAAAGTACACAGTAATTTTGCCGTAAATCACTTTTCCGCGAAGTTTCTAACAACTCTCGTATCTATAGAATCTTAATATTTTCTAATACATTCCATGTAACGGCAGCAGTCATCATGAAATTTTAAGAAATGATATAAATTTAACAATATTATAAATTAAAGTCCATTCTTCCAGACATAACTGAATTCCTTTGTGCGTTATTTACCGCAAGCTGTTGCTCATCATATGGTTTTAAATTAAAACGTTTAAACATAAATGTTTCTTATCTTAGAATGATAGCATAATGGACTGTTGTCAAATAAATAAAGCATGGTGTTAAACGTTTACGGGAATAACTTTGGTTGATTACGTAATGAAATCCTGTTAAGGCCAAGAAGCTTTCATGCATAAGATTCGATCACGTACCACCAAAGTTATTATCAGGATATTTTTTTAAGATAACATTACTTTTTAATACTGACATTTACGTTTGAAATAGGCATATTATTTAGAAGTTAATACCCGTGAATTACAGTAAAGCGACTGTCTAACGATAGGGTATCCATTGTTACATCCTTTAACTATTTGCAAAGATTTGAACGTTTTCGCTATTCTATAGCTTCATGTAAGGAAAGATATTTGCAATCGTTTATATAACGAGCAAATGATTAATCTAAACCAACATACAGGTCGATTGTGTGTTTAGCCTTTAAAGTAATTCTATTCATTGTAGTGAGCCTTGCCAAGAAAAAGCCAACATGGCAGTCCTCTGAGAAATATTCCTCCGACAAGGCGGTAGATGGAAACTTCTCGTTAGTTGGTGACAGTTGCACATCTGAGGCATCTCCAACTGATGTCACATGGATGGTAGACCTCGAAGACATAAAGAGTATAGCATATATATGGATAACTTATCGAACGGATAATGCACCATTTGGTAAGATACAGTGCATATTTTGATGGATGAAATGCCTTTAACAAAATCAAATCAATTTGTTTTGATTTTTAGCTCACCTGAGCTGAAAGCGCAAGTGAGCTTTTCTGATCACAGTTTGTCCGTCGTCCGTCCGTCTGTCTGTCTGTCTGTCTGTCTGTCTGTAAATTGTTCGCATATTAAACTTCTTCTCTAAAACCGCTTATCCAATTTCAACCAAATTTAGCACAAAGTATTCTTATGGTAAGGCAAAAATAAATTGCAGAAATGAAAGACCTATCTTTAATCAAAGCTGAGAAAACCTTGAAACTGTAGAAAAAGGGGGTGTGCATTTTTAAAAATCTTCTTCTAAAGAACTACTGAGTCGAATTCAACGTAGTGTAACATAAATTATCCTTATGGGAAGGAGAATATAAATTGCAAAAATTAAGGGCTAATTTGAGTAATTTACGGAAATGATAATAAGATAGAGAGAGAATGAGGGTCAATCAGTTAAACTTCGGGTTCGGTATTTCATATCTCAAAACCCTCCTTGAAACAAAGAAACGGCAATTTTGAACGTATATGAAATGGGTCAATCTGACAAAGATAAATTTGGTTGTTGTGGAACAGTTTGCGTGCGAAAGAAATAATTGAAACGTGCAAGATACATTAATGCCGATTTTGTGAAGTAAATTGAGAATAAATATTCAAATGCGTTGATATTTTCACCTTTGACGGTTGTTTTAGCTTGTTTTCATTTTTGTTTCTTTTTTTATGAATTACGGTTTGCAACTTAGGGGAACTATTGCCTCTATTTTGTAATTTTTACGTAACAATCAAAAATAGATATCGGAAACTAAGACAGCTGACTGTTACTTGCGGAAAATAAGATGCAATAACAGGTATGGTACTTTAACTACTAAAATACAAATTCTAATGGTAATACGGTATGGTTTTTGCGTAATAGTTGATTACTGCAATGTGTTTTAGGCTAGTTTTAAGTATTTTCTCGTCTATTCAGTCTTAACGGAGATTAATTTTGCTGATGTGTATGTACATTTAGGACAGACATAAATAATTGTTAGCTCACCTGAGGTGAAATATACAGACAAATATATTTAAAAATATTCTTCTCAAAAATCAATCAGCCAAAAAAGCTGTAACTTGTGTGGAACCATCCTCAAGGAGTGTAGATTTAAGCATGATCCCCGGGGGTACGGTAGAGCCCCAATGGGGAATTAAATTTATAGATACACATGTATAGAGAAAAATCATTAAAATCTTCTTTTCAAAAACCAGTTAGGCAGAAAAGCTGGAACTGAAGAAGCATCTTCAGGTTGTGTAGATTCATTTTTTTTTAAAATCACGATCCCTGGGGGGTAAGGTGGGGCCACAATGGGGGGTCGAGATTTGTATATAGGGATATATAGAGAAAAATCTTCTCAACAAAAACCAGTTAGGGCCAGAAAATCTGTTACTTGTTTGGAGGCATCCTCAGTGTAGATTCAAATTTGTTCAAACCATGATCCCGGAGGTAGGGTGCGGTCACAATGGGTGGGTCGAATTTTACACAGAAATACATAGCGAAATCTTAAAAAAAAATTCTTCTCAAAAACCAATTGGCAAGAAAAGCTGTAACTTATGTGGAAGCATCTTCAGGTAGTGTTGATTCATTCTAGTTTTTTCAAACCATGATTTTAGGGGATAGGGTGGGGCCACCCTGGGGGTAAAATTATGGTGGTGCGTGTAATTCGGTATTATCTCTACGTAATAGTTGATTAATGCAACATGTTCTATTAAGATGTTCAGCAATTTCAATCAAAACGGATATTTTTCTCGCTGCTAGAAGTATATAACTAAAGTACATATATCATGAAATATAAATTGAGTTTTCTCTTTGTTTTAGTGCAGTTTTCTCTTGTTTTAATTGTTTACAAATTCCTATAATTTTACTAACTTGAGAGTCAAGCTTCGAGTAACAAGTAAGATACAGAGCTTTGCGCACAATGCTACTATATGTTTGTACACAAAGCTGAGGTCATCCTCTAGTTTGTTTATATTTCAAATGCAGCTATGCTGAATAGGAAATACCAAGTTTAAAGTTCTTAAGTTGAATGTAGTAAACTCATGTGAACAAAAAACATGACTTAAACCAAGCTATGTATCTTGCTTATGATTCTACGATTTACACTGAAATTTTGGTTGATCTTGCTAAAAGGACGATACATGTATGTTTTAATGACTTTCTGGTGCCCCTTCTTCAACGATGAATTGCATAAAATCTACAAAAAATTTTTGATAGTTTTTCGAACACAAGTAAATGAAAACAATGCCTTTTAAACCGTTTCCATAGGCCTGACACATTATTGTTATGAGGATAAAAGCATTATCGGTGTTCTTAAAAATTTTTTGCAATGGAAAATCATCTTTGTTTGTACACATTTGTTGATATTTAATAAAGATGAAAATAATGGATGGGCCTTAGTACAAAAGAGCGACGTGCCTGCCAATACATTAATTTGAATTATAGCTCTTTAACATATATGACAACATTTTCAGTTAAGTTTATTTTCTTCAATCAAGTGAGTAAGGATATGAAAGGTTATATGAAATGAATTCATGCCTTCTAAATCGCAATTGTCTATAACGGAGAAGGCCAATTACATTGTTCAATGTTTTAAATTTGAGGAATTGAGCGCATTCATTCTGATGCATTGAGGTACGATTTTCCTCTTTCACATATATAATGTTTTGAAATATAATAAGTAGCAAGTAGTGGAGAGAGAAAATGTACCCTTATGCTCTCATTTATTTTAATCGTTTTATAAAGTGATGGGGGGTGGGGGGGGGGGGGCTAAAATAAAGAGAACTGGAAGTTAATCGTGAACACCAATTGAAAATTAAGTTATTTATATTGCATATGATGTTTTTTCGGTACAAAAGGGTATTCCATAAAGGTAAAAAAATGTCAAAGATTAAGTATATGCAACAATTGGTGAAAATTCGGATATTCATTTTTGGTTAATCTACCGAGAGGCCACATGGCACAATATTCTTTGAACGCCCATATAAAGCCAGTGTTGCTCAGATGAGCGATGTGGTCCATTGGGCCTCTTGTTTAAAGAATGGACTAGTTTTCAAAGATATGCTAACATTTCAACTATCTAAATTGCAACAAAAACCTGATGTTATTCTCAATATATGTAATTTACTTGTGCTGTTTTTTTTAAACCTTACAGCTAACAGTGTTTTTGCTAGCAGATTGTTGGGGTTTTCTGTATACGTGTCCAATACAACCAACAAAGAGGATGGTCATTTATGTTTTCATGATTCAGGAAATAGCATATCTACTATATCTAATTTCAAAAGTATAACGTGTGAAGTACAAGGCCGTTTCGTGATATATTACAACACAAGAGAAGGAAATGACAACAAAAGACCAGGTTATTCTACAACAGCTCACCTTGATCTGTGTGAAGTAGTAGTAATTGGTAATCAAAGTTCTGATGTACTGACGGGAGTTGATTTTAATGACTGATTTTTTATTGTATGGATCCAAGCAATATTTAACTCTAGTGTTGTTTAACCAGCTGACTCGGCTGTCTCCGATAATCTCCGACAATCAAAGAGAGACTCTCTGCTGGTCGGAGATTTACGGAGACAGCCGAGTGCCTGATTGAAGAAGACTATATTGGACTCAGCATAGGAATACATAACTCTACAAAAAAATTATTCGTACATTTAAAATCTGACTATTGTCAAGGTATCTATAAATAGGTTTCCTCGAAAAACAATGCTTCATCGCACATTACATCAAATTTATCGATTATTTTCAAGAACTAAACTTTGTCAGCGGTGATGATTTGTGCTTAAGTCCAAACACTGTTTCACTTTCGGTTTGCCAAAGTAACTGCATAGTAGAGTTGATTAAAATCAACTCTCAAAAACATAGATCAATTCAAAATAAATATGCTTCAATGTTGTTACTCAAGAACAATTTTGAGACTTTTACTTTCCATTTGTTATAGAGCATTGTTTCAATCAATAGACCCTAAGTTTTTAGCTGATGCTCTTTTTTTCAGTCAAAACTAGACTTTGACTTGTGCGTGCACGGGTTGACATTACATATGATATCGGACATTTACGAAATAGATACATCGACACAACGTATATATTTTTTTTTTACATTTACTTAACCAAGCGTAGGCTGCTTAGTTAGAAAATCTAATTGTGTCTTGGGACAGATACATCGACTCAACGTTTATATTTTTTTTTTACATTGACTTAACCAATCGTTAGGCCTACAATAAAGCTATCAATTTCACTACACTCTGCTTAGTTAGAAAATATAATTGTGTCTTGGGACAGAACTTCAGCACATTTAAAAAAGCCTCCGATCAGAGACATAACAAGTTATTTATGTCTCTGCTCCCATATACCCGTAATGTAGCGACAATTTGAAGAATTGCTCCAAAACGAATTTTGAGAAAAATTAATGAAGCTGCATTGAAAATAACAGTTAAATTATTCATAACAAACCATTATGAGGCTGCATGTAAATACATTTTATCTTCATTCAATTATTTGTTATTTCGTTTTTGAGTTTATCAATGCAAATATGATATTGTGGAAACATAAACTAAAGAGCTTCCCATTATTTAGCGTGAATGTAATGCGCATGCGCAAGACTGTAAAAAAAAAACTCAGATGATTTCCGGATTTTGTAAAGATTTTTCATAGATTATTAATTAGCGAAGCGTGATTTAGAAAAAAACCAGTGATGTTAATAATGCAAAAAACATAAGACAGTACTTCTTCCGGTTTCTCGGTGTTAAAGCCCAAATTTTAGGTCCATTATTTGAATAAAGTATTAGAGATAGTCTCAAAGAATTCACAGATTTTCAATTCACAAAAGAAACCGGCTTTTAAAAGTAACAAGGTAGGAAGAAATAAGTAAATCAACGGCCTTTATGTTAACAATAAATTTTAAATTCATTTGCTTAAATCAAAACTTGTTTATTGTCAAAGCATTATTCATCATAACTTTAAATCCTTCTTCATTAAGGATGTCCTCTCGGATTCTTTGGGGTCAAATGTTCCATACCTTGCCCGCCTTCTTGTCGACATTGTAACTATAACACAGGGAAATGTCTTGGAGCATGTGCACCCGGATACCACGGTGAAGCTTGTGCAAAATATAGCCGAAGTAAGTACAACATGAGAAGAATACTTACGACTACATGTCAGATATTGGAATGATGTTGAGCATCGTCACTTAACAAATTTTAAACAAATTTCAACATAAAAACAAAGCAAATAAAATGCAATCATTCAGCATTTTTAAACCTTGACTTTTAACATATTGCAGCACCCATCCAATATATCTACCGATGGTATTCATGAGTACCCCTTTTTAGTGCAACTGACACAAAATCACTTTTTTTATTCTACATACCTTGTCGGAATATTAAGTATAACCTTTTACTTAACAGGTGGCACTATTTGTTTACCTATACTAAACTATATATACTATATTTATACTATACTATCATCTACTATTATTATATGAGGTTTTTTTTCAAACTTTGTAAATATAAATCTAGCGTTTTTCTTAAGCGTTAAATTCGATCTGTTTTTCATTTCTTAATCATTTCAACACTGCCTTTTTAAAAAAAACCAAAAAACTGTTACATGTATAATGATGATGATGAGTGTGCTAATTGGAAGCAATGATTGATCAATCTTTTTAGCCATCGATTCCGTTTCTCAATGACATCTTGTAATGACAAACAGTGTTCAAAATCAAATGTCCAAAGGAATGATACAAAAACACAGGTCTCTAAAGAGTAGACGTAGAATCAGGTACTTTCGAAGTGTGAGCATTAGATGAACAGTTATAGTTTAACAATTAGTATGAAAAATGTTAGTCAGCTTGCGAGTCAGTGAACGATTGATTTCCTGACAAGGTCGTTGTGTCGACCAAATAACTCTCCAAATGGAATGATTTAACTATTTAGTTTTCGATTGACAGGGAAAATATGTGTATAATGTTTTCTTTCTGACAATTAATTTTTCTCAAAACAAATTAAAATCTTCACTTTAAATTGCATTTTAACCTTAAATATCAAAGCATGTTATGTAAATTTAAAACTTATGATTTCGTTCCGTAGCCGGTTTTTTTTTGTTTTGTCTTATGTATCTTTCATAGTAAACCTAGCACTTAACCGCCCGACCTATCAACTTAATACACTGAATCCTGCATATCCCAGTTCTAATGTGGTCGATGGGAAAAGGAATGACCTCAGGTTATATCAATGTACTTCAACTGGCAGTGGTCATGAATTAGCATTGTGGCGAGTTGATCTAGAACAGATTCAATGGATTGAACGCATCATTGTTTACGCTAGAACGGAAAATAAGGAATGGGGTATTATCACGTTACCAATTCGATTGTTTCCTAATGATCAAATTTAATAATAAACCCATTTCTTATAAAAAGCTCTTGTTGACTTTGTAGATGGAAACTATTTAAGCAAACGGTTTCTTGGATTTTCAATCATTGTTTCGAATACCACTGATCACAAAAAAGGTGTTTTGTGTTTTCATGATAAAAAATACAACATAACAACCATACCTCCAGTGGTGGATATACATTGTTCTGTGGTTGGTCGATATGTAACTTATTACAATGAGAGGTTGCCTCTACAGACCTACCCGAAGAACTACAGTAGATACGCTTATGTTGATCTGTGTGAAATAGAAGTTTACGGTGAGTGTTTTCTTTAAATATCACATTAACAGATAATACTGAACTGAGCAGGAATCAATCACCTGTTTGCTCTGCGATCTGTTCAAAGTCTGTGATTCATTTGTTAAGGATGTCCTCTATCGGCGTTTGGATATGATGATCCCGGTTGCAAAGTTCCATGCCACGAAATGTGCAAAACAAGTGAGTAAATTAGTTTTAGGATCTATTTTCGATTTTATAAAAGATGATCAAACCCCTGTAAAACTTAACAATGTCTGTTCACGCATTGTTGAATTAAAAGATGACACACAATAGAAATTATAGTTTCGGAAATCGTCACAGTAAATGTGCATTTTCGTGTTTAGATTAATGTATATATGTGTGTGTGTGTGTGTGTGTGTGTGTTTATAACCGTCATGTTTTCAGGTGTTTTATAACTTCCTTGATAGAAAACAATATGGCATACTAATAGAATTAGCAGCTTTCAATGAAAAAGAAACTATACTTATTATAAAAACGAAAAGTAAAGATGTGCCATATTACAAAGATTCAGAAAGAAACATTGCTAATTTAAAAAAATACTAGATTTTGACTCCTGCGATCATGGGTTGACAAAGCTTATGATATCGGACGTTTACGAAATAGATACATCGACACACCGTATATTGTTGACATTTGCATAACCAAGCTTTAAGCCTACAATAATGCCATTAATTTCACACCACCCTGCTGAGTTAATAATGTAAACCGTGCTTGTTGTTAGGCCTTTACAACAGTTTATTAAAATACCTCCCATATACCCGTAATGTAGCAGAAAATTACAGAATCGCTCCAAAACGGTTTTGGAGAAAATTTATAAAGTTGCATTAAAAATAACAGTTATATTGTTCAAAACAAACCATTTGAAACTGTAAATAACTTACTTCTATAATTGCAGAATTCAACATTTCTTCAACAACGTTTTTAACACAACATTTTGACATTCGAAATTCTCGGGATTTTTTTAATGGTAAATGCACTGTGTTAGAGTTATATTCCGTATTTGTTTTTGATGAACAGAAAAAAAAATCAATAAATATTTACACGCATTTGTTTTTATCATCTCTGAGTTTATCCATGCAAATGTGATATTGTGGAAACATAAAATGAAGGGCCTTCGTGATTTTGTGTGTATGTAATGCGCATGTGCAAGATTGTAAAATCCAGAAAATTCAGATGATTTCTGAAATTGTTTGAGGAATTTTCGATAATCATTAATAAGCAAAGCTTGATTGAAAAAACAATAAAAACAAATTAGTTATCTTCAAGTAAAAATGATGTTTAAAATATATAAAACAAACAACAGCACTCTTCCGATTAATCGGTATTAAACCCAAAAATTCGAGTCTATTATTTTCATACAGTAGTATAGATCAAGCATATCAGTGGCCCTTTATTTATTTTTACACAGGTATTACGCTCAATTATAGTATCAATGCCAAAGCTAACTTGAGTTAGTACTTATAGAAGGGCAGTGAGCTCATTTTTTAGATTAGAAAATTAATGATAGAGTTTTCAAGAGATACGTATTTTTATTAATAAATGATTTGGACAATATCATGTTTATCAATCTTTCCAATACTTTTGATATTTACACTAAACAATAGAGGAAACACATGGCCCAAAGGTCACGGACGTTACATAGGCCAGGAACGGAAAGGTTGATGCTTCAAACCAAAAGGAGTCACTCGACCTTGTTAAGTCAAGGTGTAAAGATGTATACTTCTAATAAAAACCGTCTAATTAATTAGTTACATTCATTTTTTTAACCGGATTTTCAAACGGAAAAATTCGGTTAATGAAATGGTGAAAATGGTAATCGGGCGGCTCCCAGAAGGGAACCTTTATTGTATGGATAACTTCTCCTACAGTTTTTAAGCTAGGAAGTGCAGATTATTTGTACATATATTAAGGTGTGCAGTTTCCTAGATGTTTGATTTCTGATAATTTATGACAAAAATACCAGCTTTTGAACTTCGTTATTTAGGAGAAAATATAACCTATAGGGCACCCTTATTGTACGAGTAAACCCTCCTATAATTTTCAAAATAAGAAGTTCTTCTTTGCAGATTAATTGTACATAAATCAGAGGCGTGTATATTGCGAGGATTTTGATTTCTTATTCTGTATGAAAAAAATAACAGCTTTTGAATATTGAAAAGTATTGCATATAGGGTACTCCATTTCACTTGATACAGTAAGTAATGTTTATCAATTAAGTGTTGACATGGATTATGAATACAGTTCATTTAAAAGAAATCCCAGTTTGCTGTCACATTGACAGCTTTAAACTTGTTGATATTGTTGATAGAGTTTAGGTTTAATAAAGAGTCGTTTGTAATAACTTACACTGTTCCTAAATTCCAGGGTTGAATGTAAAAGGTCATATATATTAAATTCATTGAAATATTTCTATGGTATAACATTTTCATTAAAGTAAATATAAATACATTGCATTGGGATTTCATGCTTGTTTTAAAATGTATATTAAATACATATTTAATAAACTATGTATTTTTAAAAAAAAGTAGAAGTCAATACTAAACAATTTTAAACGCATGCTGAAACGCTAACATTCTTTCAGAGGAGACTTATAACGTTGTGTAGAAGTCTTTGATGTGACACAATACAGATTATGTTTTATGTCAATAAAGTTTCAGGCTGTCCATCTGATGTGGATGAATTGCCACAATGTTCAAAACCTTGCCCTTCGAACTGTGAGCAATGTTACCCCAAAACAGGGATATGTGCAAATTGCCAACACGGTTATAAAGGATATGCCTGTGAATTAAGTGAGTATTTTTAATTAAATATTGAGATGATTACATTTAAAAAGCATTTTGAAATTAAAAAAAATATGCATTTTCCTGATTTTACGTAGCGTTCATAAAACACATGCTAATGGTAGTCTTTCGCTGATCTTTAACACGCAGAGATAATAAGAAGTAATAAAGCAAGCAATTAACAAAGGAGTACAACTATTGTACGAATTAAGTTATAAATATGCAGGTCCCCAGACTCTTAAATTCTTTTTTATCAAATGTTAATCAACATTTAGTACCACATACATATATTCAAAATCAACACATACAGATGTTCATTTCTTTTGATGTAATATTTGAGGAAAATCAATGTTTACTATTTTTGATTAATTTTTTAAGAATATACATAGTTGATCTGCTAGTTTTTCCTAATAATGCCAATTACTCACAATTTTGGCTGCAGTATATATAGTAATATCTTTTTTGCAGTCTGTATCGCTGTTGCAGATGTCATTGTAACCCCAGCAAGCGCTATAAATAGTTCTTACGATGCGATGTTTTCATCCAATGGTCTGACATTTCCGTCATTTGGAGATGTTGAAGTTGTGAATATCTACATGACCTTATCCGACCAGTTTAATGATATTTCAAATATGTCTGTCAGAGTTGACAATGCAATGAATTTCGATGTTGTTCTGTTGGGAAATGATATACAATCAACAAAGGTAGATTACCTTTTAACAGTCATTTTTAATCGTAAGGCTGGAAAACATTATTAACCCCTTCACGGTAACTGCGGAACTGCTCTTTTGCAGGGCAACATGACATAATTAGGTGAAAAAATGACGTAACGTCAATTGTTTCATTTACGTCACTTAATTATCTACCTACTAAAACTTCGGCAAAGTATATCATTTTGCCCTGTAAGAGAGCAGTGCAACAATTATCGTCAAGGGGTCTATTATTCTTGGGTAAAAAGAAGTGACAGGTTTATTTTCACTTTCATTATTAGTTTTGTTCTAATTATTCCACTTCTGTTGTTTACAACACCCCACCCCCCCCCCTTGAAATTACTTATTTGATCCTGTTATTCAGCTTGCAAGGTTATTTTCGCTTATTCTTTAGGTTTCACTGTAGCTGCTATTTAGTTTAATTATTTTGGTGAATCATGTAATAAACTGTTGCAATGTTGACTCCAGTGTATCAAAGAATGCACAACGATAAATAAGATAAAAATAAAAAGAGATAAGACCGTGTAAATTTATGTTAAGCTTATTCTGACTGTCTTTACAAGTTCGACGTTCCGAACTATGGTCCACCACAAGGGATATTGACTGTTCAGAATAGTATGAACACCAAAGTGTATGCCATACAGATAACTGTATTGTTCCAAAAACCATTCACAATCTCAAATGTTAAAATGCCTTTGATGAAGTGCGTAAAGAGAATTGTAAGTATTTTAACAAATTAGAAGCTCATAATTTATATGTTAAAAAAGCGCATGAAAGAAATAATACCGAAAAAATGATATAAATTAATACAATATCTGTACTGCTATGTTAAAGTCAGACATGTATAACCTACTTTCTTTCAATTAACGCATATTTATAAAAAGGGGAAAAACATTTTTCAAGTCTAATGTTTGTTTTTATTTTCAGACAAAAGCTTGAAAACCCTATAAATGGAAAAGAAGAATTTGGAAACATCATTATGATAACCATGAACACGATTTGATTGTAAAAGAATAAAAATATACATTGGATTTGTACTTATTATTATTGGACAAGTCTACACTAACATCGTTTAACTACAAATAAAAATGAATTTTCCGTTGTTTATCGGATACCATGTGTCTACATTTGATTTAATATTCAAAACAGTGAGTAGTTGTATTCTTGAAAATATAGGATAAAAACTTAAACAGCTAAGTTATAAAAAAACAAATATGGAATGTTTATTCAAAGTTATATTGCTATTTTAGCATTGAATGCTTATTTTTGGATGTCGTCGGTCCTATGACACACCAACGCGTTGCAGACAAAATGAATACCGCGCGATAGATAATTTGTCTGCACTGCTTGGGGTGTTACAGGATATCCAAATAAGCATTCAATGCTTCATTCTAATGTATATTGGTATAGATTATTTTTATCGCCGCTATACAGCTATTAATTACGGATATTCCAGGATATGAAAGAAACATGAAACACCCATATCAACATCTTTTTTAGTTTTCTTCTACGACAAAAAAAACACTTTGTGGAGAAAACCCCTTTTTAAGGAGTTGATATATAATAATGATTGTATTTCAAAAATACAATTCAAATTAGTTAGGTAGGATTGAAAATTTCATAAAATATTGCAAAAGTAAGCATACTCAAAACACATGAGGGCGTTTATATTTGTGCTCAGAGTGCATAAATTAGCAAAGTGTATTCACAAAAAAATGAGCGTCGCTGATCTCCAATGCAAACATAAGGGGAAATATACACTGAATGTAAATAAAAAACTATATTTGCATATGCATTGTTCTTTCCAACTGTGAGCCCATACGGAGGAACTGCAATTATTTGTATATAATCGCAATTGCTCTGTCTGTATGCTATGACGTCATAAAGGTATACTTTTCCATGACGTTATTGATTTAAACCATTATACGATACATCATGTGTTTTTCTCTAACTCCATGAAATTGATGTATTTAATTAAAACATGTCTTATAATAACATTTTTAAAGGAATTACTGTTATAACATATCATTGACTCTGTTAACAAAAATAAATGTGAATTAAAAGCATGCATTACAGTTTGAATGTTTATTTTTGATACATTAGCTAAATGCTAAGGTCTAGGCTAATACAGGGTATTTGCGAGTGGTAAAATGCAAATATTAATAATAAACAACGATTATTTAGTGAACATGGCGTTATGAATAGCAACTGCTCTGCTAGCGCGCATCATAGAATATGCCAACAGAGCAAATGCTATTCATAACACCATGTTCACTATATTAACGTTGTTTATTTCTTAAATGATTAACTGATTAAGCAAATTGAAGTTCAAGTAAGGTTGTTCTATGCTAGTTTATACAATAAAAGGTCACATATCTTTATTTGGATAAGCATTGATAATCCTTTCAATTTGTAAAGGTACACAGGTTTGGTATATATGAACAATTATACATTTAAATGTCTCCTTAATGCACACTGAATTTTTTTTTTATTTCAAGCATTTATCCTTCACAAAACATTTAGTACAGATTTGAAAAGCTAAACACTTTTTATCAATGGTTGATTCATTAAAAGGAGATTATTGAAAGCTGTCTATTAACGAACAATTTGTTTTTATGTTGAATAATATGAAAATATTATCACTTAATAAGTCTTGTTTTATGAAATTACTGTCTACAAAAATATATTAAAGTGTTAAAGTTAATAAAAGGCCAGGAATGGCTAACTTTAATCACTTTACGTGTTTCGTATTGCTTGCTTACACTTGGACACTGATTTTCAATTTGGTCTTCATCTGTTTGCTAATGTTACACCACATGACATAGCTAATGTATCTAAGTAACTGCAAGACCATATAAAAGACCTGCGTTGCTTTATATTCTTGTGATTCATTTTTGAAAGGAAAATTTTAGTTTGTTAAATTTTCATGGAATGCAGATAAAAAAATGTGTGTCAAAAGCCATTGTCATCCACAAGTGTACAAGAGGATTGTTTTTGCTACATTAAAAAAAAAACTAGTTAAACTTAACTAACGTTTAACCTTATACAGTTTAAAGAGGTGGACCGGCGGCAGAATGTAATCATCAGAATTCAAGCCATTTTCATCAACATTTATACAAAAGATATCGTTTTCCGCTATTTAAAAAAAAAAACAACTTGACAAACGTTTAACCTTTAACAGTTAAACTTGTTGTGAGAAGTAGATCGGCAGCCGAATGTTATTGTCAGATTTCAAGGCACGGGGCGTGACCAATAGGTAACGAGTTTATTATTGCATAATTTAAGCTCCCAATAAGTAACGGGTTTAAAAGGGCATAACTTAAGCTCCCAAAAGGTAATGGGTGCATTAGTGCAAAACTCAAGCTCTCACCAATAAGTAACCTGTTTATCAGTGTATAACTTGTGCTCAAACCGATAGGTAACAGATTTATTAGAGCATAGCTCAAGTTCCCAAGGCACTGGGCGTGAGCAATACGTATTGGGTGTATCAGTTTTTAACACAAGCTAAAGTTTTGTTTTTTCCTATAAATTTAACACGTTATGAAAAGTACAAAGGGCAATTTAATTTTCAAGTATAATGGTAGAAATACATTAACTTTGGCAAAATTACATGTCATCTTCGAATCAATTAACCACCTGTCATCTCAAGTTAGCATTGTTGCGAGAAATTTCAATCATAATTTTCATTTCAATTTTCGCCTGTACAACTGTACGTCCTCTCTTGTAATTACCTCAAAATAAGCACTGTCGTTCGGATTTTTTACGAATTGTCAGTACTGAAGAAAATGAATAAATGTTCAGTTTTTTTTTCAGACATGCTTATAATCCATACTCCTTATGAATTATATTATTTTTGGAGTTTTTAATTCAATTCCGTAACTGTATTATTTCTTTCATTGTTCATATTTACACTTAGAACTTCTCTGTTTATGAGCATAAAATTAAACAATCATTGTTGTCTTGTTGATCAGCGTTTGTATTTGTTAAAGGATTAAATAGTCATTTTGCATGACTGAAGTTGTTCGCCATATTGATGCCAAATGAAGTGACAGTATATGATATGTACACTGTCGCAAACTGCATTTAGAAATTGTTTCCCAATCGGGTTTATATGATAAAACTCAAATAGCGTAATATCTGTTTAGCAATGAAGTTTTGGTATGATATATTATGATATGGTAATGATTTGTCAAAGTTCTTTTCCAAACAATATTAACGAGGCTGGGTCTAATTTGTTCTGGCCTGGATTTTTTAAAGACATTTTTTGCATTAATTTGTTCTGATATAATTCTTATTTTAATATGAACAAAATAAGACATTTCTACAACGTTTGTTTAAGGTAATTTTTAAAATAGGACCCTTTGGGATTTTGCTTCAAATGTATCAATTTTGCACATTTTTTATTTTTATTTTTTTTATATGTTTTCAAACTTCTGCCCCAGGGATTTCTCGTTTTTGTTTTACATTTTAAAGTTATTGTTAAATGGCATTGAATGGTCAAATAAAAATAAAAAAAAACTTGTACCTCCTATTTGTTCCAGGGGTCTTATCAAAGTTGTTTTTGTATGCCTAATTTCCAAGATTTGTCAGATAATGGCTATTTTTTATTTGACAAAAGCGGAGATTGTGATCTTTTTAGTATTATTAAAATATTTAGACATATTTAAGTAAAAAAAAAAATTCACATCACAAATTAAGGGTCATAAATATAAAATACATGGTTACTGTTTTGAAATATATGAATTAAGCTATTTTTAGCCGGATTAAGAAAACGTGACAGAAGTCTAGGCTTGCTGAACCCTCTTCACGTTAATAGCAAAGGGGTAGACACATTTGTTTGTTATCATTTTGAACTGAGCATTAATTCTTAAAGTAATCGAATACTTAGTAACGAAAATTAAAATCATAATTTATTGCGCAATTCAGAGCATGTGTATTTACTAAAAGTCGATTTAACTCGTGCTTTATCTTTTATTGCAAGATTTTGTTGTTTTCACAAGTTTATATAAACTAACGTAATTTTGTAAATAACAAGTCTTAGTTATTTTGTACATATTTCTCTATAAAATCAACAAAACGTCTAAAGATGATAAGCAAAACCCATAGATATTTTTGTTTTTATACATGTGTTTCTTTATGTAGGATTACAAATTGATATTGTCATGACCGAAACTGGATTTCTGGATTTCGTGTAAATTTGGCTGGGACGCACAGTAAACAGATTTGAAACATCAGTATTTCATTACCTTTTTATTTTGAATTCTTGAAAACAAATGGATGCTGCAAGAACTATTAAAGGACTTACATGTATAGGCTTCTTGGTGAAAGTTCTGCAATAAATCAAACTATTCTATATTACTTCAAGAAATTGATTTACAGAATGAGTGTTACTCAAAAATTAAAAAAAAAAGAAACTAATTGGGGTAAATCACCGATTAAAATTGTGAAAATTTGACGAATATTCCTGGACAAAATGTTCACTGCAGAATTCAAACCCAGTACCTACTTTTGGGCTAGAGATAGACACCAAACGTTGATGAAAGGTAGATTAACATCGCCTTGCTGTAGCATACTGCTATGGAGAGTAGATGACAGAGGGTGTCGAAGATCCTTACAGTGGAACTTTGTCAAACATCTGCTAATGGAGATACTAGTAACTGGCTACTAGGAGTAAGGAAACTTAGCCACTAGTAACTGTCTACTAGGAGTAAGGAAACCTAGCTACTAGTAACTGGCTAGGAGATGAAAAAAAAAACATGGCTACTAGTAACTTGCTTTTAGTGTTTGGATATTAGGAGCAAGGAAAGATAGCTACTAGTAACTGGTTTCAAGATGAAATCAAAGCTAGTAACTAGTAAATGACTACAATATGAAAAAAATTGGTTACTAGTAACTGGCTATTAATACCCGGCTACTAGTAGTAAAAAAAGCTAGCTTCTAGTTATTGGAAAGAAGATAAAAGAAAACTTGGCAATATACCAGTTACTGTCCAATTGACAAACCATACCTCAAATTTCTACCTGTGTTGTTAATCTGTACATTGCACTATAGCAACTTCATTACTTATCAACTTTTGTGATATAGTACGCTATAGAATGTCCTTAGGCTATGAATATCTCATTTTGAACATCCTGTCAAAACATTTTTAAATAGCTGCATTATAAATAGCGCCATATACATATTAACAACACAGGTAGAAATCGCAGGTATGGTTTGTCAATTGGACAGTAACTAGTAACTAGTACCCATGTTTTCTTTCATTCCATAGCCAGTTACCAGTAGTTAGCTTTCTTTACACCTCGTAACTAGTTACTAGTAGACAAGTAGACTAGTAGCTACAATGTAACTTTATCTATCTGCTAAAAGGTATGTTATTATGATTAAATATCTTGTGAAGGCTTTTCTCTTTCTTGTTATCAATGAAAAACGCCCAGTAAGAACAGCACTACCTAGTTTATTTTTAACTTTATACATTATAATGGATCAATATTTTAAACGCTTAACTTAAATGATTCTGGACTTTTTTCTCGGTTGATTTTTTGCAATATACAGTTATCCTTGCAAGCTATAAATTTGGTTATGTTTTTTTTTTATAATTGGCGATTCAATTATTAGCTAATGTAAATGTGTGGTTTTATTTTCTTTAGAACTGATATGCTTTGCCCTTATTTGATTTCAAGAATACTCTTTGGAAACCGTTTGTTGGTGTTGTTCTGTCACATCGTTTACTAAGGAATATATGTATGCGATTTAAAGATTCCATGTGACAATTTACCGATATAGTAATGTTGCTCTAATTTTTTTTAGCATTGATATCTATTCAGATTTATATAGTAGCATAATAATAAACAATTGTGTATATTGTAGTCAAAATAAAGCGCTGATTTACCAATGTGGGGTTTTAACCTATCCTAGCAGATGTAATTTATTTAACAATTGTTTTAACGATTACAAAATTCAAGCAAAGTTGACGAATGTTATTTTTATTCAGTGTATTTTCTCAATTCAGTATTTCTAAATCACTAATTCTCTCCAAGCCATGTAAATGGCAGTAGAGGTATATTTTGTATATATCATATTTACAATCGGTCTGTTAGAAGAGATCTGGCTTGTTTTGCTTATGGAGAACGAATCTCATTAATTTTGTTTTCATTTCATTTGTTTTAGATAATTAGTTTGAATTCGTCAATAGATTAAAAAACTTTATAATATTTGGTTGGACATCGTATTTTTTAAATGTCGGTTACACATTAACGCATGCAAAATCTAATAATTTCCATTACAAAGACGTTTATGTCCTCTTTGTACTTTAGATAAAGAAGATGAATATCATTTTATATTGAAATGTCCCTATTACTGTAACTTAAGAGAAAAATTCCTTAAGAAGTTTTATTATATAAAACCCTCTGTCTTTAAATTAATTCTATTAGTGTCAACACAAAATGTAATGGATTTGTGCAATTTAGGTAAATATATTAAGAATGCTTTTGTAATCAGAAAACGTCATGTATAAACTTGCCTTTTTTCAAGTGACCAGTATAATTATGTATTGTAACATGTGTATATTAATTGTATATGTATATGAGCTGTACAGCTGTTGACCAATAAACAATACAATTTGAGATATTAAAATGAAGGGCTTTTTGACTTGATAAACAACATTTCTTGAATCATCAAGCAAAACCATTGATATCAAACAAACACGTAAGCATGTTACATGAAACAAAATACTCTATGTACCTATAAAATTGCGTCATAAATTTTTTTTTTTGGATAATTTGTGTTTATTTGTTTGAACAAAATACGGAACTGATAGATAAAGTGTTTTTGAACTTGTTTATATTTTCTTGCTGTTTTATTATGTCTGTACTTCATCTGTAAATTGAAATACACTCAGCATATGTTGACATCCAATGTTGACATCCAATAATAAATTGAATATATTGATGAGTAAACAAAAAAAACCCAGCGAGTACTCAACCATTCAATACCTACTTATGTGCCACCACAAACAAATATTCGAAAGTGTACTTTTGGATATATTTTAAAAAGCAGTAGTAAAAGTATTAAAAAACACTCGGTATCTTCATGTTGATCTATTTCTTTCCATAAAGTACTGAACAACAACTTTGATCATTATTTATGACGGCTCCGAAAATGGGCTTCTGTATAATTTGTTTTCAGCAGTTAAAAACAACATAAACACTCGGAATTTTCCTATCGCCTATCTCCTTTCAATAAAGTACTGAACAAATTGGATAACTAGCTATGACAGCTTTATAGAAAAATAGTTAGAGCTGAAGAATTCTTAAGTGAGGGAAGGACATGGCACGACTTCTTACAATGTCCCTGCTGTTAAGTTTTTGTTTTGGTCAAGTCGAGGGTTGTGAGTATATGTATAATCTATGTTTTGATTGATTCATATAAATCAGCGTGATTATAGTTTTATAAGTTAATAAATGTACCTAAAAAAAATGGAGTGATCATATTTGTATTCTTTTAATTTTGCTTGATAATCAAAAGATAATTAATAAATTGCTAATTTAAATTTATCATGAATGCGACAATCGTTCATTTCAAGTTGTTATTTACATGACCAAACTACTAGTGTATTTTTGTGATAAAATTTACATATACGATTTATAACATATTTTCTCTGTTTACTCTCTGAAATACTTCAAAATCATCATAAGACTAGCAAAACATGACACTAGACTTATAATACAATTACATTCCTATCTTTCCAAAAATAAATGTAGTTCATTATTGTCACACAAATGCTGTGCTAACAGTCGTTGAATTTGGCCAGAGAACAATACTTAAAAACCTAGGATAAGAAAAAAGATAAAACAATCCGCAATATGTTAATTGGATGAAGGAAACGTGACGTTATAGTATAAACATATGACCAAGGACCACTTCGCCCGTGTATCTCTGTCAAAGAATTAAATTATAGACCCTTCTGGAATATTGTAAAACTCTTAAGTTTCGATATGTCACAATGCATTGAAACAATATGTAAAAAGACGGTAATCGAAGCATATATTTGGTTCAAGGTTACATCAACTAATCAATATTGTTTTTATTATTATTCTTCGGCTCAACATACAAATCATAAAAACATAAGAAAACAAAACTGGATCAGAACAGAAGAGTAGATAATTGTGTCGTATCTCTTAAGAATTGTGTAGTAAGGACGTTAGGTATATTATAGTAAAAATTATGATAATTAGTTTTATACAATGTGGTTTTTTTTCAAATTTTATTAGAATTCATTTTAAATACCAAAACGTAGGCAGCTTAATTTCAACAACTTAAAATGCCATTTGTAAAAGGCTGTTCGATACCACGTTTTGCCAATTTCACCAATTAGAGAGGATCTATATGGTAATTTAAAGTCTACAGAAAACTGACAGACAGACCAACAGACGAATTGACACAGGAACAGACGATATATGTAATGTCCTAGAAAAACAAGCGATGAAAGGGGAATTGCTTTTAATCTTTTAAACTTTCTTTTTTAGTAAACCTTGCGTATAAAAAACCAACCTGGCAATCTTCTGAAAAGTATTCCTCTGACAACGCCGTTGATGGCTTTATAAATCGCACAGCAGTGAGCAACCAGTGCGCTATATCTGAAGCCTCACCTATTGATATCACGTGGATGGTTGACCTTGAGGCCATACAAAGTATAATTTATATAATTATACATTACAGAACTGAAGACGAACCATTTGGTAAGACACATTCTTGATTTGTATTAACGATTTAGAACAAAAACCAATTGGTTTAACGTTTTCTCGATACAACATCTTAACGTGTGGGTGTTCTTAAATATGCAAATGCACTAAAAAAAACCTGCCATATATCAAATTTGAATTGGTTGTTTTTAATGACCTTCTGAATTTCAATAAGTATTGTTTACATAGCTATATATTAGTATACTATTTTTTTTTATTCTTATAAAAAGCCAATAGTATCTATGCAAGCAGATTCCTTGGGTCTATGTGTCAAATACAACGAACAAAGACGATGGGCAATTATGCTACCATGAATCAAACCAAACAAATATATTTGAGATTATGAAGCTTACGTGTGAAGTACAGGGCCGTTACGTGATATACTACAACACACGAAGAGGGAATGAACACAAAAAACCAGGCTTTTCATCGATGGCTTACGTTGAATTGTGTGAAGTACAAGTAATAGGTAAAAATCAGAATAAAAAAAATCATCTTAAAAATATTTGCAATTTCGTTCTGCAAGGCTATTTACTTTACATGTATAGTTTTAATGTCGTCTACATCATTTTATTACAAACAGGTTCATACAAAAAATAGGTATTTTTCCTAGCCATTTTAAGAAAATAAAAACTTGTTCTTTACATTTCTTTGGAACAGGTTGTCCCCTAGGATTTTACTCAATGGATTATGCTAAACCGTGTCCTCATGGTTGCCGCCACTGTAGCTTTCTTTACGGGACATGTCTTGGAGGATGCAACCCGGGATTTGAGGGTCATCACTGTGATATTTATAGACGAAGTGAGAAGTGGTTTCCATTTATTGCAGATAACTTCATCTAACTATCTGTCTGTCTGTATATCTGTCTGTCTGTCCGTCTGTATGTCTGTCTGTCTCTCCGTCCGTCTGTCTGTCTGTCTGTCTGTCTGTCTGCCTTCATGTCTGTCTGGTTTTTTTTGTCTGTTTCTCTGTCTTGCTATTAGCTCTCATCTATGTTTTTTTATAAATATTATAATGAATTAAATGAGGCATGTTTAGTTTTTAATGAATGATATCATTTTCATTGATGATGAAATGATGTTCCAATCCTGTTTTCCCATTTTTATCCTCATTTTAGTTAATTTAGCCCTGCATCGTCCGACTTATCAAATCTACACAGGACTCGCTAGTCACCCTAGTTCTCAACTTGTCGATGGTAGAAAAAGTTCCTTAGCAATAAGGGGCGGTCAATGTTCAGTCACCACGCCTGGTCAGACATTTGCCTTGTGGAGGGTAGATCTCCAATCTGTTCGACGGATTGAACGTGTCACTATTTACTCGTTAACGGAAAACAAGCCATGGGGTAAAATATCATCAATTTCTTGAGAGGTGGCGCTCGAAAAGCAAATAGGTAACTTGACTGTATAAACCTTAATGCTGATATAATTTGCGGGGTTTTTTTTTCAGATTTAAACAACCCTTACATTGCAAGATTACTCGGGTTTTCAATTATTGTTTCGAACACAACGGATCTAATAGATGGAGTTGTTTGTTTTCATGATGAGATATACACCAAATACACAGTTCCATCTGTTTTGGATGTATTCTGTTCTGTGATTGGTCGATATGTCATATATTACAATGAGAGACTCCCGGATTTCAGCTATCCAAAGGATTACAGTCAATACGCTCACATTGATCTATGTGAAATAGAAGTTTACGGTAACTCATTTTAAGGAGGCCGATTTGGGTTTTTATGCGGAAAAACTACAATAGCTTAACTCTTTATTTTTTAACCATATGTAATTTAAACCAACTCTAGTTTATTTGTGAAGGTTCATGAAAATCGACCGTCTGGTTCTTTTTGGTACCATCTCAAAATAGAGGTACATTTACTATAGGATTAAATAGGAAACTGCATTTTCCGCACATAAAAGCAGTTTGAAAAAATACTACAATAGCTTTTTTTCTGAAATTGTTATATTTGATTAGTAATAGCTTTTCCTACCTTATATGTAAATAACACAAAATTCTACCGTCTGGTTTTTAGTGGGGGCCATCTCAAAATATTAAAATGCACCAAATTTTGCTATATATTTGGATCATCACGAATGATGATTGGTGTAATGGATTCATTCCAAAAATGAGGAAAATGTCCTCGAGGATGGTATCATTCTGTATATAAAATTTCAAGAGCGTACAATTTTTACTTTTTCTTTTATGTTATTTCTTATAACGTACTCCTACAAAGCTTCATTTTATCTTAACGTCATAAAAGCGCAATGACAATGCTCCCCTACCGCACAACGTAAAAATCGTGTTAAAAATAAAAATGTCCTTTAACAATCTAAATATTTTTATCTGTATTTTGTTTATTGTGTTTAATTTTATAAATGATATCGAAAAAAAATCATAAGAAGTATAAATCAACTGTATTATATTAGAATGCGCAAAAACATGCGCAATGCAAACTAAAGTCGGCCTCCTTAAATATTAAATAAAAATTAAACTTGAAATTTTGTACAGATTACAACGTATAACGTAGTACCTGGAATAGAAGAACATAACTGGTTGGCATAACAAATGTTGTCGTAAGGCTAGATTTTGCTGTTTAAAAGGCTTTTTTTAGGTTGCCCATTTCCAGAATTTGGATACGATGATCCAAAATGCACGGTTCCATGCGACGAAATGTGCAAACCATGTGAGTATTTCGTATGACATTGGTCCAGTTCCTTTTCAAGCCGTTCGTTCATGATAAAGTCCAACCGAATTATTTTTCAACAAATTTCTGAAAATTGCATCCCACTTACTTTACTAGGACTGATTTCATCAGTTGCTTCACAAGCAAATATTGAAGAACTTTCACATCATAATACATCTTTATTCTTTTGAGTATAAGCATCCGTTGTTTAGTCTAAAAACAATCCATGGACTTTTAAATATTTATTGTTAATATCATATTTTTAAAGTCAAAACTTCAATTTAAACTTAGATGATTTGGGGTTTTTAAATAGTTAATATTACAAACACTCACACACAAACATTACGATAATAGATGTTTCAGGATGCCCTTACCCTGTGGCGGGGTTGCCACAATGTACCAAACCCTGTCCGCCTAACTGCGAGCAATGTTACCCAGGCACCGGGATGTGTAAGACGTGTAAGATTGGTTACAAAGGATATGCCTGTGAATTAAGTGAGTAATAAGTGTCATTCGGTCAAATTTACACTTAAACTAATTGCTATTCACGCCATGCAATTTCTTGTAAAATTGTGTTTATTATCATAGTATATTATTACTAGTTTTTCGACTTTTATAGGTTTTGTTTATGCAGTATGTTTCATCGTTTGTAGTTTGTCATGCAGTTGTTAATATAACGGTGAATCCAAAAAGTGCGACCAATTCCTCCAACTACACGACAATGTTTACTCCTGATGGACTCACATTTCCGTCGTCCGGAGATGTCCAAACTCTGTACATCTACATATCTTTGTCAGATCAGTCTGCGGATCAATTAAAATATGTCAATTAAAATTGACAATGCAATCAACTTCAATGTCGTATTAATAGCGAACAATATGCAGTCGAAAAAGGTATTTAAACTTTTTTGGATCTGAATTTACTTTTCACTTCAAAGTCATTAAACATCAAGAAATGATAATAATAAAGTTATTCACTTGAGAAAACACTTAATGTTACCAGGAAAATATAACTTGTTGAGTTGAATATTTTCAATATGTACTATAACTGCTCATTTATCATCTTTTGTTTAATGTGTATATCTCATGTAGTTTTGTACAGTTAGTGTGCAGTAAGTGTGCGATAATGTTAAGAACACACAAAAAAATAATAATAATGAGGAAATACTAAGAGATGAATTGATTTAAAGTTCCTAAGTTATATTGTCTTTATAGTACGATGGTCCTAAATATGGACCACCGCAAAAAGAGTTTACGATTCAAAACGGATTGAACACAAAAGTGTTTGCCATACGTGTAACTGTGGTCTGTATGGAGCCAATCAGGATCTCGAATTTGAAACTTCCCCTGAGGAATTGTTTCAATGATACTGTAAGTAGTAGATAATACACATCTAAGTTGTATAGTTTGAATGTGTCTAAAAAGACACCAACGTGAATGAATTGTTTGTTGAATGTAAAAAAGAAGAATGTGTTGTTTTTCTTTTTAATCTGAAAAGGACAATAATGATCAATTGGAGTTATTATATACCATTCTTCCCATTTTAGACAAATGCCTCAACACGATCAAATTGAACCGATGGAAATCATTAACACCAGAGATCTTGTTTGTATTTTGATTTGGAATAAACAGTTTGTGTTTCGATCTTTCAAATTATCTTTTTGAAACAGAAAATGATACAATCTGATGCTTGAATCATTTCAGGAAGAACGTTGTTACGGACGAAACCATAGTTATATTATTATTGAAAAAAATGATGCATTATCTGCCCACAAATTGCTCATAAGGAATTTAAAATACATCACACAGTATAAACATTGTCTTTAGGGTTTCTTTAAACACATATTAGCTTTCAATAAAGAACAAATGTCCGTGTTTGTGTGACATGCGACTTATCAATGTTATGAACAGTATCAATTGTTATTTTAGAGTCATATATTGGAGGGAAAGGTTTAATGTTTTAATAAAAAACAACAAGAACAAACTATCAATCAACACAAAAAATTTATATAACGAAATACAAATTTCAAGAAGAGCAAACACGGACCTCTAAAAAATAGAGATGAGGGCAGGTGCCTTTGAGGAGTTTACATCCCCTGTCGACAGGTTGTATCTGCAGTGTGTTTATTGCTATGATCATGTTAAGATACAATTTGCCCTTTTATTTTTTATCCTTGGATGTCATCACTTCCGAACAATTCTTTAAAGTTCAATGACATCATACAACTTGCTGAAGACCAACTATTGCTCATTAGACATTATATCTATTTGTTCTCAATATTTCGATTGTTTTAATATGTTGAATTTACAAAAATAGTCTTTATTTACACACCGTCAACATGTGGGCCTTTTCTTGCTATCGGGAGATTGTCAGGATGATGAAAGAAAAACGAATTTAAACCTTACTAAAACAAGTTATTTTGCATTGTTTGATTCTGCTTCTATATTTCTAATTTAAAAGAAAATTAAACCATAGCGTTAAAAGAAATCGGAATTGAATCACTTCAATATTTGGATCCATATAAATCTCTATTCTTCACTAGTAGGTTAGGAAAGCACATTGGCAACCTGCAATCTTTTCTTGACAGAAATATACACAATTGTAAGATGAATTTATTTTTTTAAACCAGACCAACAATTTGGTATTTTCCTCAAGATATATGTATATATAATTGCTTTAAATTAACGTATTACATTTATACTACTTCGGTGCATTATCACGTGATAAATGAATAGCTTACGTATATTTCTCGACACAAAATGAGATAGAACAACACTACCCTGAGGTTTTATAAAACAATAAACATATCAAGTAAAGATAAAACATTTAAATAAAAAAATACAGCTTAAATCCTTTATTTTCCTCGGTCAAAATTTATTCAGCCGGTTCTTTTGTGACGTCATATGTACTTTAAAATCATGTGACGGGCAAATCCGAATGTTGCAAATGATCTTTTTAGATTGTATCGGCGCAGGTAATTAATGACATTAAATCATAAATATTTTTAAGAAAAATCCTCTATCATGTCATATACTTTGAAGTTGTTGCTTGGGTTTGAAAAAGATATTTCGTTTATAAAGGTATTGTTGAAACATTCCACCACATCATCACAATAATGCACATTTTTACTAATCAAAAGCGGTTTACAAAAAATTGGGATAAATGGGTAGGTTTCCCAAGCACGATTCAAATTGGTACTTCTGTTCTCTACCAATTTTACGTAAAATATTCCAAAATTGTATTGATCTTTCACCTGCGCCAAGTTGGTTTTTACATGCAGTAACATTTCTTCATTCAGTTGTTTACACTTAGCAGGGAAAGTCCCCAAA
The DNA here is from genome assembly GCF_025612915.1 of Magallana angulata. Taxonomy (NCBI): domain Eukaryota; kingdom Metazoa; phylum Mollusca; class Bivalvia; order Ostreida; family Ostreidae; genus Magallana; species Magallana angulata. The sequence goes on from NW_026441673.1 coordinate 271,470, forward strand.
CCACTTTATTATAAAAAGTCTTTTACTTAAAACGAAGCTTTAAAACTGCCGAATTTTTTAAAACTGGTTTTTAATATAAATGATTTCTGTAAGTCTAGCATTAAGGGCAGCATCTATGTAAAGGAAGCATCCGGTTTTATACTGGTTTGATATAATTCACTTATAACGTTAAGATACATTCCCTGAGAACTATCGACAAGTATGCAGATCATGACGACAAAGTTTATTATGACGTCAAATCGTATGAAGTACAGACAAGTGACATTCTACACATCGCTGTAAAATCAATCGGGAAGCCTTAACATGCCCGCGCATCTATTCCATGATTCACTTGCTCAATTCCCAATAAATCGTTTTTATTAAAATTCTCAGATTTCCTATATTTTAAATCTGCCTGTATAATGCTTACGGGTCAATTTTACATGACATTCAAGTCTCATGACATCATCTATGCGATAATGAACATAATGCAATCTAATTTATGAGAGAAACTGTTCAACTGTTGACTTTTTATGGGTAGTTGCTTTACGTCTATTTTTCGTTGTCATACTTTTTATAAAGCTATACAGAAACTACGTTTTATTGTGCAGAATGACATATAACTTAAACACAGCATGCTTCAGTAACACCCCTATGTTTGTAATTTTGTGGTATTTTTCTATTATTCATTGACGTATCATCCATACCCCTAAGTTTATCTACAGAACATGTGTTAAATTTTCTTCAAAGAATATATAAAAAAATATTTCTTATATTCAGTAACTAGTGTATTCTCACTATATAACTCTGTATAGACGATTAATCAATAATTGTAATATTAGCTCGTCCAAAAAGTATAGACCGGTTAGGAATAATATTTAGGGAATAATCCTTCTATTCCAATTAATCGCTTCTGATTTGTTGATTCCTAAATGATGACTTAAAAGAACTCTTCGCGACTCCAAAACAAGGTGACGTCAGAATAGACAGCCAGTCAATGTAAGTTAACAACGGACGCGCAATGCAACAGTGTGCTATCATAACGGATATAAAGATTTACGAATTACTGTGAATTAAAATCCGGTAGAACATCTGTATGTTAATTCTCAGGGGCGGCTAAATATCACCAGTGACCGTTTGATGCTGAGGATATTTTGTATATGGACTTTGCACGAAATTGATTTCATGAATTCTTTGTTGAGCTGAGAAAATCACGGAGATCTGTTTCGAAATTACTTTCTTAAATTTTGGTTTGTTTCTTCATGTAAAAAAAAAAAAAAATTGTTGACTGTGTTTTCGGGTCGGGTCCCTCAAGGGCTAATATAATCAATGTTGCCCTCAACACCAGTCAATATTTTTATATATAATTTTTGGAATAAATTTTACTTTTGCCTCACACAGGACATGAAATTGTTATTTTCTAAGCAACACTCTTATAACGTTGCTTGTTTGTACAAATTACAACACAGGACAAATCGGAAGATTTCATATAGCACTTGCTTGTTTATGTTGGCATTTTGGTGGTGTAGAAAAGAAATCCTTTTATGAAATTTATATAACATTGTTTGAATTATCACTATTCGTTAGTAATTTTGCAAGCAAATAATTCAAGAAAATAAACTAAATTCAAAATGGGAAAAGTAATAAAACCAGCCCAAAAAGAAATACATATGTACTTTATATTATGTTACATAGTAGCATGTTGTTATCAATACGGGACAAAATTCCCTTTTTAATTGCTAGAGAACTGTTACATTATAAAAAAGGAAAGTACAGTCCTGCTCTAGTATACACACATATGAAGAGGAAAAAATGCACACACATGTTGATATACATTTTGTTTGAATAAAATGCCAAGCGGATAATGTAGACATAGACGCAAAACAACAATTTTATTTAAAGACTCATATTTAAAAGCCGTTTCCTGTTAATTGGAAAAAAAAGTATGTTGCGTGGTGTTTTAGTTCTTTGTTTTTTTCTTTGGTTCTTTTCCTTGGTTTATGTGTGCATCTGTAATCAAAGTGAAATAATTTTATGCAAACAAATTATTTATATTTTGTTCCTTGCTCTCTTTCTCTCTTTTTCTCTCTTTCCATCTTTTTGTTTCTCTTTTTGTTTCTCTTTTTGTTTCTCTCTCTCCTCTCTCTCTCTCTCTCTCTCTCTCTCTCTCTCTGTCTCTGTCGTCTGACTCTTTTTTTCTTTCTTTCTTTTTTCTCTCTCTCTAATATATTAGTTTTGCACATTTAACACTTTTTGTCTCCATTATTCTTTTTTTGTAAGGAATGTTGAAAAAATTAAATATATATATATATTTTCCTCTTCCTGATTGTATCACTTACCGCAAAACTGTTACATGTCTTCAGAGGAAGTTTTAGATTTGATATGGTGAACGTTTCCCTATATCGTACTTTAATGCGGATAGCCTCAGTTACAGAGCCATAGTTGGTACGTGCATATATGCGGCCATGAAAAGGACCAACGACATCTTGATTATACTGCAAAGTAAGAAACAGATAATTCGAATAATTAAATACATTAAATTAGATTGATATTCTTATTACCCATGAACAATTTATAACATTTTACTGAACTTGTTTTAAAATTAGTATGATTTTATGCATATATTTAACTAGTAATGTGTATGTTATAAAAAAGAATAAACTCCAAACTTCGTATTTATATATATTTTGCAAAATTCGATGTATTAAATTTAGAATGTCTTTTTTTCTTACAGAAAATAATATTTTGTTATATTCCAATTTATAATCTGAAAATTAAATTGGTAAACGTTGCATTTTGATTGGTGCGTTCTAATTTGTAGGATACTGTACACAGGCAACACGCAATGCTGTATATACCATCGAACGTTTAACATACATGTACTAAAATTATCGTCTTGCTCAATAATATGCACCATTGACTATTTTCATCAATAAATATATATGTATATATACATAGATTTGTGATATTCAACATATATATCTGCGCGTATAATATGGTTTACGCAGCCCATGCAAAAAAAGATAATAAAATCAAGAAACAGGGGAAAAATCTAACAAAAAGCAAACAGACATTAAGAAGGATTTTTTCAGTGAACAAGCAAAAACAAAACAATCACATATCACTTAAGCATAATACTAATTAGTTCTTGTGTAAAACTTACCTCAGTCTTTTCCATTTTGTCTGAGAGAAACAATACATCGAAATGTTCAGCTTTAACAATGGACATATGCAAGTAAGATAGGTCGGATGCCTGCTTTGGCAACGCGATGTATATATACACCACCCGGAGCCGTCCTTTGGAAGGAAACGTGAGTCCGTCCGCCGAATATATAGCACTGTAGTCAGTACTAATAATTGTACTGTTTGGTGAAATACTAATTGATGCAGAAGCACTACAAACGACTGTCAAAGAAAAAAAACCAGTGTATGTATATTATATCTATACATCGACATAAAGTAAACACTTTTAAATTCGTTACAATGACCTAAAAACAAGTAATATAATAAAAACAAGAGGCCCATGGGCCACATCGCTCACCTGAACAACAGTTCCTTGTAACATTACATTTCGTAGCATAATTATGCTTTTTCTATTTTAAACATTGAACCCCTTTCTGGGGACCCAGTTATGGTCCGAGGTTTATGGTTGGCTTGAACAACATAAATAGTAACATAGGAATGGTGGGACCGCACGTACACAACCTGAAAAACTGAACATAGCAGAGTTCCACTTCAAGAGGAATAACTCTCAGACTGTACAGAACACAAGAAAGATAACTCTTGGTTCCACTACATTAGAGTTTACACAATTTGAGGATCCTTGCATAGTAATCTCACAAACTGTAGCATTATAGTTCTCGAGAAAAACTTTTTAAAAACATTTTCAATATATCTTTCTATGTTAAACTTTGAACCCCTCTTGGGGCCACAGTATTAGTCCAGTGCTAAAGTTTTAATTATTTGGAATCTACATTATTTAAGGATGCTTGCCTAGTTATCTCACAAGCTGAAGCATTATAGTTCCCTAGAAAAAGATTTTTCAACATTTTCCCTCTATATTTCTATGCTAAACTTTGAACACCTCTTGGGGCCCCAGTATTAGATTGAGATCACGGCTTTTATAATTTCGAATCTACACTATTTGAGGGTGCTGACGTAGTTATCTGACAAATTGATGCATTGTAGTTCTCGAAAAAAAGATTTTTAAACATTTTCCATATATACCGGTACTTCTACATTTAACTTTAAACCCATCTTGGGTCTCTAGTATTAGTCCAGGGGTCACTATTTTAAAACTGTCGAACCTTCATTATCCAAGGTTGTATGCATGATAGTAATCTCACAAATTGAAGCATTGTAGTTCTCGAGAAGAAGATTTTTTAACATGTTACCTTTATATTTCTTTAATAAATTTTGACCCCATCTTGGGGCCCCAGTATTGGTCCGGGGGTCACGATTTTACCGATTAGGAATCTACATAAGCGAAGGATGCATGCATAGAAATTCCACAAACTAAAACATTGTAGTTCTTGAGAAGAACATTTTTAAACTTTTCCTTTATGTTTTTTAAAATGTTTAAATTTTGAACCCCTCTTGGTGCCCATCAATTGTCCGGGAGTTACAATTTTTTGAATCTACATTTTTAAAGGATGTACATGTATGCATAGTAATATCCCAAACAGTTGCACTATAGTTCTTGAGAAGAAGATTTTAAAACATTTTCCTACATATGTTAAAATCTAAACCCCTACTGGGGCCCCACTTTTTGTTCGGGGGTCACGATTTTTACAATCTTCACTATGTATACAACCTTTTGTGTATGTATTGGCATTTTTGGTGAAGTGGTTCTTGAGAAGAAAATTTTTAAACATTTTTCATATGTAGTTCTATGTTAAACTTTGAACCCCGCCTGGGGCCCCAGTCTTGGTCCGAGGGTCACGATTTCTACAATTTAGAATCTTCATTATACATACAAGCTTTTGTGTAAATATTGGCATTTCTGGTGCAGTGGTTCTTAAGAAGAAGATTTTTTAAAACTTTTTCCTAAGGTATTTCTACGTTAAACTTTGAACCCCGCCTGGGGCCCCAGTCTTGGTCCGAGGGGCACGATTTTTACAATTTAAAATCTTCACTATATATACAAGCTTTTGTGTAAATATTGGCATTTCTGGTGCAGTGGTTCTTGAGAAGAAGATTTTTTAAACATTTTCCTATGTATTTCTATGTTAAACTTTGAACCCCGCCTGGGGCCCCAGTTTTGGTCCGAGGGTCACGATTTTTACAATTTAGAATCTTCACTATATATACAAGCTTTTGTGTAAATATTGGCATTTCTGGTGCCGTGGTTCTTGAGAAGAAGATTTTTAAAGACATGCACCCTAAACTTACTGTTTCGCAATTATCTCCCTTTTGAAAAGGGCTGTGCCCTTTATTTTAACAATTTATAACCCCCTTACCATAAGGATGCTTTGTACCAAATTTGGTTAAATTTGGCCCAGTGGTTTTTGAGAAGAAGTTGAAAATGTGAAAAGTTTACAGACGGACGGACAGACAGACAGACGGACGGACGGACGGACGGACGACGGACAACGGGTGATCAGAAAAGCTCACTTGAACCTTCGGTTCAGGTGAGCTAAAAAGTTCAGATTATATTTTTCAACGTCCATAAGCATACATTAATTCTTTTAGTTTTAACGACTTTATCAAAACAAATAAATATGAATTTGATTTAAATAAATTTATAGAAGAACGTTGCATTATCTAACCAATATCAACAAAGAACTATCAGGAAAGGAACAGCTTAAATAATATCGCCAATATAATCAAAATAATATCAAGAAGGTAGGGCCTTGATAAATGATGAATCTAACCAATATCATCAAAATACTATCAGTAAGGTAGAGCCTTGATGAATCTTACCAATATACACAAAATATTATCCGGAAAGTAGAGCCTTTATGAATCTTACCGATATAAACAAAATACTATCAGTAAGGTAGAGCCTTGATGAAATTACCCATTGTAATTGAAATACTATCAGGATGGTAGACCCTTCATGTATTTAACAAATCAAATCAAAATATTATCAGGAGGTAGAACCTTGATAAATCTTACCAATATACACAAAATACTATCAGTAAGGTAGAGCCTTGATGAATCTTACCAATATACACAAAATACTATCATTAAGGCAGAGCCTTGATGAATCTTACCAATATACACAAAATACTATCAGTAAGGTAGAGCCTTGATGAATCTTACCAATATAAACAAAATACCATCAGTTAAGTAGAGCCTTGATGAATCTTACCAATATGATAAAAATACTATCAGAAAAATAGAGTCCTTACTTATAATTCGTATTAAAAAAAGCTATGATTAAATGGAGCTGTTATCATCTAGCATCTTGAAATATCTTACCAATATAATCAAAATACTATCAGGAAGGTAGAGCCTTGATGAATCTTACCAATATAAACAAAATACTATCAGGAAGGTAGAGCCTTGATGAATCTTACCAATATAAACAAAATACTATCAGGATGGTAGACCCTTGATGAATTTAACCAATATGATAAAAATACTATCAGAAAAATAGAGTCCTGACTTATAAATCCAATAAAAAAAAAAAGCTATGATTAAATGGAGCTGTTATCATCTAGCATCTTGAAATATCTTACCAATATAATCAAAATACTATCAGGAAGGTAGAGCCTTGATGAATCTAACCAATATAAACAAAAAACCATGGGGAAAAAAGAGCCTTAAACTAATAAACCAAAAAAAGAAAAAATATCGTGAAAAGAGAGTCTTAAATTTTCTAGCCAATAAAAACCAAAGATATCTTTAAATTGGATCCTTGAATCATTAAGCTGGTATAAAACAATAGATAAAGTAGAGTCTCCAATTATCTAACCAACATAAACAAAAAGAGGAAAGTAGTCGTCAATTAGTTAACAAATATAAACAAAGAGTTACAGGAAAAGTAAAACTTTGAAATATCCAACAAATATTTACTTAATAATATCAGTAAAAAGAGCTTTAAAGAATCTAATCAATATAAAACACATAAATAAAAAGCAGAAAAAACTAAAATCATCTAATTTATATAAAAAAAAGTAGAGCCTTGTATTTACAAATATAAAAAGGGACTATCATAAAAATATAACCATGAATAATCTAAATAGTTTAAACTTAATACTATTAGGGGTAAAAATACACTTAAGGTTCACCTTAATTATAAAACCTTGATTTATTTAACTAACATCTCAACGGACTATCAGAAAAGGAAAACCCTCATGCTAGATTTACCTTAGCTATGAACCTTTTTAACCGGTATCAGTAATATCTACAAGGGAAGTAACGTACGCTTGGTATATCTGTCCTGATTATGAACTATGTATTATCTAACCAATATAATTAAACATTAATCAAGAAACTGAACTACACGAGGCATGTTTACCCAGACTATGAACCCTCTATCATCTAATAATCTAGATTATTATTGTCAAACTTGAATTTAAATAAATATTAAACTATCAGGAAACTGACATCTGCTCTTACCAGGCTCACATTCAGTCCCTTGGTAGCCATGTTTGCATTTTTGACAGACCCCTGTACCTGGGTAACATTGTTCACAGTTAATTGGGCAGGGACGAGTACACTGTGGCTCGGCTTTCACAGGGGCAGGGCAACCTGGGATAAAATTTATTAAAATACATATATTTGTATTTTAGTAAATGAATTCTGATTTCTCTCTCAACGTTTTCATCTCCACTACGTTTTATAAGATAACGACTAAATGATAACTCCAGGTAGGGGACAAATAGTTGAGAAGTCCACTTTTAAAAAGAAAATCAAAGCTTATTCACCTTAACTAGATGAAATAGACGGCTTAAAATCCTACAGAGGTAACACATTGTCACTAATTTTCTTTTTATTTTAGATGGTCTACGGTTTGTTATGATTATTTTTTCATTGACAGAAATAAAATATGTTTCTCATTTTTTTTTTTTTATCAAAGACAACCAAAGGCTGTACATGTACGTTATTTAACATCGCTTTACAAAACAAAAAAAGAAAAAATAAAGAGCATGGGCATCATCAACAGTCCATATTCCTAATAAAACCATGAACTGTACTAAGTTAATGTTCCCTTTTAATCCAAATGTAATGCAAACATACCGTAAACTTCAACTTCACACAAATCAGCAAAGGCATATCGGGAATAATTTGCAGGGTAGGCAACTCCTTCTTTTCGTTCATTGTAGTAGGTGACGTGTCGTCCTTTAAATGGGCAGCTGATGTTTATCACGTCAGGGAGATTGTAGATTGTGTGCGCATGCTCGTGATAACAAAGGACGCCGTCGTGTCTATCCGTTGTGTTAGAAATATATAAGTAGAACCCAAGAGGCGACGATTTTTGCGGGTTGTGCTCATCTGTACAATATTATTTCAAATAGTCACAAAAGATGTCGGTATTAATGTCGAATGTTAAATATATGATTTGAAAAATAATGACCAGCTTTCTCAGATGTGAGAAAAGCAAACTATGTTTCAAAACTGTTTGAGCAAATTACTTGCATCTTTTTGTACTGTGTTTTAAAAAAAATGACGTTCGCAGGATAGTTTTTACATTCTTTTTTAAAGTCAAGACGATCGAAATTAACAAAATAAGACAATTTAATTTTCAGAATAGAAAACATCGCTAACTCATCTTACTCCATGTTTGGTTCTCTGTCCTGAAATATATCGTGATGTGATCTATCCAGTAAAGATTTTTTAAATCAACTCGCCAATATGCTTGAGTTTTGTTGTTTAAAGTAGCTGAACATTGACCACCGCGAAACGTCCGATCAGATTTCTGGTTATCAACTGCCTTCTCTGAAGCGGAAGCGCCGGATCGCGTGGAAGACTGAAATGTTGGTTTCCAGAGAGCTAGATTTTCCAGATCTAACGAGAAAGACAAACATCAATTATCATATTGAATAAGACTTTGTTGAGAATAATAGAGCATTTGTTTGATATGCAATCAGCCACTGTTTGTGAGAGAAAATAGTAATCAACACAAAATGACAATCACAAAGAACAAATCAATTGACTAAATAAGACCAATAGTAGCCTAATTTATTTAATACCAGTTGGATGAACATATAAGTTAAATGTTAGAGAAAAAAGTAAATAGCAATAAATTGAAAAAAAAAATCAATTCTAAAAGATCTTACAATTTTTGCAGATTGAGAGGCAAGGGACAGCACAATGCGGACCGTCAAATCCCGGAATAGGACAACCTGGATACAGAGAAAGACAAAGTATCGCTAGTTTCATATTTAAAAATGCCACTTGTTCGACAACGTAAGAAAAATTGAAAATGATGCTACAAAAAACGAAAATTTAAACAATACCTACCATACACTTCGACTTCACACAGAGCTGACTGAGCGTATTGACTGTACCCAGCTGGGTAGGTAGTGTTTGGGAGTCTTTCATTGTAATACGAGACATATTGACCAATCACAGGGCAGCTTATATCGAATGAGGGAGGTATAGTTGACCTTGTATGGTTTGTGTCTTTGAAGCAGACGACGCCCTCATTTTGATTGGTTGTGTTAGAAACTTTTAATGAAAAGCCTAAAAGTATCCCTGTAAAATTGTTGTTCTCATCTACAAATAAATAAAGAACCATTCTTAGTTAACACTATTTCGTTCTGTTTACAAGACTACAATTGAATAATCCTATAGGCAAAAAGTGAATACTCCAAACAAAGTACTGGTTGATTTATTGAAATCAAAAGCAAAGAAGGTATTTTCTAAATGATCACTAGAACATGACTAAATGACTTCAAAAACATGAGTAACTGAGTACTAAACAAGACGGCATTATCACTAGAACATGACTAAATATATGCATTGAATTTATGATCCAAGAACAAAACTTATATTATTGGTTGATAAAAGGAGTTATTCGTACATCTAAACAAAAACTAATGTTCATGTCAATAAAACTCAAATTATTTTAAAGAGAAAAAAAACTGTATACATACGTATAGTATTGTGGCGTATGACAGTTATGTGGTACACATATGAGTTTGTTAAGTTAATCATATCGCGTAACTAAATTATGCACATATATAAAAAATCATGGTACACAAAATCACTAACCCCATATCGAACTAGAAGTCAAGGCGTATACGGTTAACCTTTCAATTTTTCGCTTTTGTAAGAGGTCGACTCTCCAAAGAGCGAAGTTTTGGTGTTCTGCAGTCACAGCGCATTGACCTGAATACAAATTAAGGTCAGCCCTTTGACCATCAACAGCCTTCTTACTTTCGGTAGAAATGAAAAATTGCGATGATTGGAAGGTCGGTTTCTGCAGCCCCATATTTCCTAAAAGCAATTTGTAAAGATATATCAAAATAGTTTTGAATAAAAATTGTTTGAAAACAATAGAGTTAACTTACTGATCTTTTCTCCACTTTATTCTATGAGTAAGGGTATAACATACATGGAATCAAATTCTGTGAATGTTACTAGAATCATAAACAAAAAAATAAAACTTTGTAACAAAAGAAATACTTCTATCGTAATATTTGCACTTGTCTCCATAATATCCCGGGTTACAGGCTCCAATACATTCCCCGGTCTGCGGGTTACAGTAATGACATTTTTTCGGACATGGTTCGTTACAATTCCGTCCTTTGAAGCCAAGTTTTGGACATCCTTATTGAAATTAAGAATACATTTTCATATTTACTATTAATTTGATAAATGAGCAATATGTTTTGATTTTACTTAATGCCATGAACGGTAAGTTTAAATGAAATATGGTGCATTTTTCACGCATGTTAATGACAAAAATGTTCACCCCAATTTATATGTAGTTAACACATTTTTGCAAAAGTCAGATATGATTATAGACAAAAATGTTCGGTTATGAAAAAACTTGACATTTTTATGTGTATATCAACTTACCAAACACCTCAACTTCACACAGTTCAATATACGCTTCCTTTGAATAAGTGGGCTTCTGGGAGAGCTTGCCCTCTCTCGTGTTGTAATATATCACGTACCGGCCTACAACTTGACAGTCGATGTTTATAACGCTTTGTATGGAGCTGGCATCATTGTTTGCGTCATGATAACAGAGAAACCCGTTTCCTTTGTTTGTTGTGTTGGATACGTAAACAGAAAAACCCAGGAATCTGCTCGCATACTTGCTGGATTCTAGATCAATCAATTAAATATGTTTACCATAACTATTTGAAAATGTTTGTTTTTATTATAAGTACATACGCGATCTTATGTATCTAATAATACTTATGCTATTACAACTGATAATGATAACAATAATTATAACATCAGAAAACTCACTCCACGTTTTACCCTCTGTCCTGTAATATATCACGATGTTGTGTATAACTTGAATAGATTGGAGATCCACCATCCAAGTGGCGCCGTGTGGTGTCCCGTCAGAAATAGCACATTGGTTACCCGCCGCCGAGCGGTTGGACTTTAAATTATCTACCGCCCTATCTGGAGGATAAATGCTGATGCTTGGTATTTGCCAGGTTGGTTTTTTGTAGGCCAGGTTATCTACAATGATAAAAAGCAAAAATCGTGCATCTTAAAAACTAACTGTTGTTTTTTAACTTGATTGATTATATCAAAAACTGTCGGTAAAAACACCAAACTGATTTCGTGTGAATGTAGAATTTCAAGCAATAAGTAATACTTACAAATGCATTCTGTCAATGAAATCAATGTTAGAACGAGGGTGAAAAATACAGTTGTCCGTGTACCCATCGTTTTGATATATTCAAAGAAAATGGCAAAACATCGACATTTACCTCAATCTTTCTAAATACATTTTTTTTTTCGTTATGAATATGGATGCAAAATATGTCTTGCTAGCTAAAATTTTGTGAATTAAATTCTGATGTTTACCGTTTGAAGTTGTTTATTTCATTTTAACCAGTACGTGTTTACAACCTCCGAATTTAACGAACAATTTTATGAAAACCCTTCTCTTGTTTATGTTGTATTGATGTTGTTTTTACAGTTATTTTATTTCTATCTTTATATTCTAGGTGTCTTCGAGGCGCCACTATTTTATATTGAAACCATAATACCTAAAAATATTTTTTTTTTGCCAACGCACTTCTTTTATTTCTATTTGAAATTTTAAAAAAAAACATTTCTTTAATCAAAAAAGATATATCATATTGTGTCCCAACAACTGAACGATATAGGAAAATAATAGAAATCCGTATTTATATAGTCATATCCAAAGTAGCATATATATATATATATATATATACAACTTTTAGATGGGGGGGGGGGACTTCATTGCTTGCACGGATCTAGAAAAATAAATCAGGATGAATCCGAGCGATATATAACCGTGACGTGTTATCTGGGGAGGGGGGGGGGGCGAAACTTAAACTATAAAATTTAATAAATCTTTTTACAATACATTAACCAAAAAGTGACAAAACAAAGTTCTGGGTTTTTTTCAAAGATGAAATATGCAAGATTCTGTTTAATATCAAAATATGAATATTGCTGCATACCTAAATATACCATTAGCTAACAGATATAATAATCAAGGAATAAAGAACACTATGTTTGTTATGTTCTATTTAAAATTAATTAAACAAATAAAATCTGTGTACAGGCGAGATTTGTAAACAAAATAAAAATAATACTTCATAAACCCTAACAGCACGTTTTGACAACATCACAATCAGTGAATTTACACTGTCAGAAATATATATGAAAAGGAAAATATTAATCTTATCAACAAAAACCGGCTATCTTAACCAATTGTCCATTTTTTAAAAATATAATTGAAATAGTATTATTTTACAACCATAATGTATCATTATTCTTTTGCAAATATCTGGATTATTTTCACGAAAACTATTTAAAACTATTTCAGTTTCAGTTTTCTATGTCGAAATGAAATTATACAATCTTTTTTTCTTTTACGTTTCTTGATAACACACTAAATTACTGTACCATTTTAAAGACTTTTTTCTTTTATATAGGTACCACATACCAACATAGTTCATAACAATATTTTTATTAGTAAACAACATATGAAAACAAACTACATGTATTTAAAATCATAGTTGTTTCGAATTTTAAAAAATTGACATGAAACGGACGCATGCTTTTTGAATATTCATGTGCACTTTGATATTAAACTTTCATGTAAACAACAACTCAGTACAAAAAAACATTAAATTATACATGTCCTTTTAACATATAATTGATGTCTGTTTTCGTGGTTTTTCTACCATTTTTTTATTGAAAAATAATAAAGCAAATAGTAAACAAAATACTGATTTTGCACAATTTGAGAAAAAAAAGTAAAAAACAACAAAGAACAACACTTGAAACTTGATAATAAATCAGCTGATCTTTTCGTATGTTATGGAAGATTATTTCTATTTCTTTTTTATAATGAGATATATGCAAGTGCAATCTAGCACATTATTTCTTCTAATTGTTGTTTTGAAAAAAAAAATATAATAAGGACACTTGCAAAACAAAATCATTGATCATCGATTTGCCAAAATAATTTTCATGAAAAAGTCTATGCAAGAGGCAATATCTGACTACCCCAGGGCAAGTTATCAGTCCGGAACATGAAAAAAACTCAAAAAGTTGTGATAATGAATCCATTTTGATTTTTAAAAACAATTACACAAATTTTACCGGAAACAGATGATTGCTTGATCAAATTCATTGAAAGGGCATGGTCAGGATTTTGGTAAATAATTATTTTTACTATTCTAATGTTTAGAATGCTTCACTAAGGCATGTTTCATAGTCAACCAGAATTTAAGTGTATTTCGTTGGTTATAAGCGAGTTACAGAGCTTACAGTTCTTTGCTATATAAAGAAAGCTTTTGTTGACCTTTTGAGTGTTGAAGTGAAATTTCCAGTTTTATACTAAAATAAATGTGCTCAACATTACAAACTGTTCATTTATGCTTAAATTGAATAAAACGATATACAAAACAGCCTCAATAGATTTTTACTGGTATAATGTACATAATTTAACAAAAACAGGACACGAGCCTTCGCGGGCATGTCAAGGCTTCCCGATGGATTTTACAGCGATATGTAGAAAGTCACTTGTCTGTACTTCATACGATATGAAGTCATATTTAACTTCGACGTCACGATCTGCATTCCTGTCGATAGTTCTCAGAGAATGTATCTTAACATAAAAAGTGAATTATATCAAACCAGTATAATACTGCATGTTCCCTTAACATAGATGGTACCGTTAATGCTAGACGTGCAAAATTCATACATATTAAAAACCAGTATCAAATAATCGGAAGTTTTAAAGGTTCGTCTTAAGTAAATGACTATCTATAAACTATTGGTTTGGAGACTCCCCCTGGTACATGTAAACAACTGAATGAATAAATTTAAATGCACGTAAAACCACATTGGCACAGGTGAAAGATCAATACAATGTTCGAATATTTTACGCAAAATTGGTAGAGAGTATAAGTACCAATGTGAATCGTGCTTAGGAAACCTACGGATTAACCCCAATGTTCTGTAAATCGCTTTTGATTAGTAAAAATGTACATTATTTTGATGATTTTGTGGAATGTTTCAACAATATCTTCCATAAACAAAATATATATTTCTTTCCCAAGCAAGAACTTCAAAGTATATAACTTAACAAAGGATTTTTCTTAAAATTATGTATGATTTAATGTCATTAATCACCTGCGCCGATGCGATTTAAATAGATCATTGGCAATATTAGGATTCGCCCGTCATGTGATTAAAAAGTACACATGGCGTCAAAAAAGTGCATCAAATATTATGCTTAACATCGGTGTCAATAAATGTAACACAAATTTTAAGAAATACTCCCGGTCCAAGTATTTATGCAATGATTCAAATAGTATCGTTTTCCAGCACTATTTTAGCATCGGGACGCCTTAACATTGCTGCGTTGTTTACATGACAAAGAATTATGCTCTTTGTATCTTGTATATAACTCTACGACTGACTCTCAAATTTAATTTGATCATTAGAAATGCATTCCTAAGACATTGTAGATAATAAAAACAGATAAAAAGAATTTGACCAAAATTTTATTTTATATATTTTGGAGATTGTGTTTAGTATGATTTATTGTTTTTTACTTATAAAGTAAAGACGATACAACAAATTGCGTATCATAATTTACAAATACCACAAAGGGCAAAAATTGCTTTGTATCTACATTCTGAGCGTTACTGTAATTTACGCATAATTTATATTGTTGTTTCTTCATCAAAGCTCAAATATAGACGAGACCTGTTGCATACTAGTATATCAAATTGCTAATTGGTCTCGATGCATGCATGCTATTAGACGTTTTGTGTGTATTTCAAAAAGACAACATCAATGATTTATTGAATAAAATGAAATATTTAACATTAATCTTCCTTCCTGATTATGTGTATGTGTTATATAATTGATCTCCTGCATATAGTTTTATTCTGAAATATCACATGCCCAACCCTCTATTTGTTAAAATTCATAATTTTCTGATTTAAGTGGTATACTCAACCTGATATATTGATATCATAGTCCAAGGTCTACGCTTAAATGTGTCTCGCTTCCATTTTATGAAAGGGGTGTGTATTCCAATTTAAATGATGAAAATCTCAATTCTACACAATTACCAATTATTGTGTTACACACATTTTTATCTTTTTTAAATTTGTTTTACATAATATACCATCAAGTTTGTTATGATTTTTAACAGATGGAGGATTGGGCATGTGATATTTCAGTGTGTTAAAAATCTTAAATATCTTTTATTCGGAGGATAAATGTACTGTCTTTCAAATATAAAGACTCTTTACTGAACATTTTTGGTGAAAAAAGGATGTAAGAATAAAAAAAATATTATGCACAAATAAACAGACGCTGGCAAAAATGCTCAGACCCGCTGCTTTGTAGAGATCACTCAACTCAGTTTCCAATTCAAATTATTTAAAGAAAAATGAATAACTTTAATGGCAACACAATACTTGGGGATAAGGATTGACTTTATGAAACTTGTTGACATCGGGACAAGGTAAGCTAAAAACCATAAAGAGGAGTACTTATCTGCACTTTTTAATGGAGTGTTTATCCATAAATATTGACTAAGGTGCATATTATACACTGTATATTAACAGAAGAGTGATAAAATATATAGCAGTGCAACTTTGTGCAATTTGAAAGCACTTTATGATAATATTGAACAATTACAAAAACACATTAAAAATTATAAACTAATTTATATTTTTCTGATGATCAGTAAGGTTAATTTACCATAACTGCCATTTCAAACTATTTTATTTTAACCTCTTAAGTACGCTGAAAAATATAGAAATATAACTAGTCAATGTTAAACGCAACACTTTTGTCTCTAAGGACACATGTTATCAATTGATGATAAATTGGAGCAATGCATAACAGACATAAAAAAATGACTGAAGAGCTTAATTCATTAAATGTTAGTTTTAATAGTTCTTCACATCGTATTTCCAGATAATATTATTGCTGTTCTCCATATTATGTTGTCAATTTTCTCCTTAATTAAGCCCATGGCTGTTCGTCTGTAACACAAAGAAACAGACACATTAGAATACATTTCTGTATCTTTCCAATTGTTTTTCTTAAATACTCTTTTTTAGCTTTTTCTTTTTCTATATTTCTATTTTTGCTCTTGGTTTACAATTCTGAATCACCGATATATTGATCGTTTGGTTCACATACTTACCGTATTTAGATAACATGTTCGTAAATGAAGTTTCAGATCGGATATGGTTAACGACTGTTTGTATTGAACTTTTACGCGGATTGCGTGAGTTTTAGAGTTGAATTTAGCACGTGCAGTGAACCGTTCACGGAAAGGACCTACGACCGCCCGATCAAACTGCAAATAAGACAGAAATTAACGGTTAATATTTCAGAAGGCATTACTAACAAATTATGTACATATTACAAAATAAACTCATAAAACTACGCATGCAGTTCTGTTGCGTGGGGTAATATACACAAAATATGTGATTAAAAATCCTGCTAGGTAAAGGTGTAAAGACAAATAATTAATGGTTTCAAATTAATTGTATATGTTCATAAAACAACCCGTAATTTTTTTTTGGCATAGAATCAATCGTTCTATTTAAAAAAAACCTATAATTGTGTTTATTACATATAATTAATCGTCACGTCACCATAAATGGGTTCTATTAGGTTCAAAAGAATGTGAGGGAGTATATTGAAAACTTGATATATCCAACTAATTGAAGTCATAAACTAAAACACGATATCTACTGGTAATAATAGCTCACAAAATCGAAAGGTAAAACAATAAACAACAAGGTGTATATAACCCTACCTCAGTATACCCCGTCTCGTCCGACAAAAACAGCACACTGAATTTTACAGCATTAACAATGGACATATACAAGTAGGACAAATCTGAAGACTGTTCTGACAAAGAAAGATAGATAGACGCCACATGGAGCTCTCCGTCAGACGGTAGTGTTAGCCCTCCGGCTGAATATATGGCTCCGTTATTAGTACCAGTAACTGCAGAGTTTGGGGATACTGTTATGGTCGCAGCAGCATGACACACTATTAAAAAATGTTTTCATTTGTCAGTGTCTTTTTCTGTGATTACACTATGAATAGATTTTGTAATATTCAGTCCAATAAATTTAAATGACGTATTATCGGTTTGCAATTGGACTATTGCATATTAAAAATAAATGAAAATCACATTAATATGCAATAGTCCAATATTTAATAATATAAATGCTTAATTTTTAAACATAAAAAAGGAATCATTCTTTGAATAATATTATAACCTCATAGTGCTCAAAAAAGATTCTTCATTCCTTAAATACAGTTATTTATTTTACATAAGACTATCAAGGTTTGCTTGTTGTTTCCTGAATTAATAGCACTTTTTGGGATTGTAAACTGAAAAAAAACTGGAGTTTTTTGTTTATGTGTTAAAAATATTGCTTTCTAGCCTAAGGTTTGTTCATTCAAAAGTTGTTTTTTAAACCAAGCACCATGCAGAGCATCTGTATAGTTATAGCATACGCTGGAAATCATGTTTGCACAGTCAGTTTTGCTCGACAAACAAAGTAAGAGATACATCAAAGATATCGGGTTTTACTTACCAAGTTCACACGCCATGCCTTTGTACCCTTCATGACATTTTTTGCAGACCCCTGTTTCTGGATAGCACTGTTCACAGTTTTCAGGACAATTACGACTGCATTGCGGAAATTCGACGACCGGGGCAGGACAGCCTGATATTGAACAAAGTACATGTAAGCGTGGCTTTTTTTATCTTTCATCTTTATTTTTTTTTCTATGAAATATGAAGTTTTTATATAGAAATAGTTTAATTATACTGTCTACCTTCACTATATTGTGGTTTGTTTTATATGGACTTAATTTTCATTAAAATACAGTTTTTCAAATGCACTCTGTCATTTGTAACAATAACTGAATCTTTTCGGTCCAAGTCTTTGTTTAATCACCTAATCAGGTCTACTATAGAAACGATGGGTCACCGGTCAAGGTAATATAATACAATGTGTGCGGGCTTTTTATAAGAGACTGCAAAGTTTGAAATAACAAAAAAGTTTTCATTTCAAGACAATGTTTTTTGTAGGTTCTGCGAAATTGACATTGACTAACCATGCCATATGTTGTTACCTACTTCGATTAATCACAAATATATCCCTTACCGTAAACTTCCACTTCACACAAGTCTGCAAGTGCATGCTCGGAGTAACTTGTAGGATAGGTAACCCCTGCTTTCCGTTCAACACGATAGATGATATATTGTCCATAGTACGGGCAGCTTACATTCATCACATCAGGAAGAGTGTGAATTGTGTGTGCATGTTCGTGGAAACATAGAACAGCGTTAAGTGTGCTGGAAGTGTTTGAGATGTATAAGTAGAAGCCAAGTGGCATACCTCGGAGTTCGTTGTGTTCATCTACAAAAGTGACACCCATTTCTATATGAATGCCGCATATTACATCCACCTCAGTCCTGTATGTATTGATAAATTTTTACTATATTTCAAGTTTTCCTTAATTTAATCCTAACAATCACAATTACCCGCTACATTCATATTTGGTCAATAGTGTATTTGTTTTGGGACTTATAAAATCATACAATAAATTGAATCTATAGCTTTTAATGTACATGTATTCCACGGGTCATTGCAATTGATATTAAGTCGGAAATTGGTAAGTTGTAATGTTTGTTACAAATCTTTACATAACAACTAACCCCAAGGCTTGTCATCTGTCCTAAAATAGATGAGAATGTGATCTATCCAATGCATTCCTCCCAGATTGACGCCCCACGAGGCTTCAGTCGACGGTAGAGTTGATGTACACTGGCCTCCTTCAGCGGTCCGTATAGTCTTCTTGTTATCAACCGCATTGCCTGACACTGAAGTAGGCGATTTTGTTGAAGACTGCCACGTGGGTTTTAAGACGGCAAGATTTTCCAGATCTTAATATCAAAAACTAGACTCAGTATTATACTGGATTGTAATAAAGGTTAACAACTAATCAACCCCTCTGAAACATGTCATCTTTCCGCAATAACATGTTGCATAGCTAGGGTAGAACCATTTTTTTTTTCATCCGAGGAAGAATAAATAATGTAAAAGACACTTATATGTAGAATATCAACTTACAATTTCGGCATATCGTCAAGCAAGGCACATTACAACTCAGGCCGGTAAACTCGGGTATCGGACAACCTCCAAACAGAAGTAAATAACCAGTCATATTATGCAAAGTTAGAAATAATGTGGCTGTACATTACCGCAATTTTTAATCATAAATTTTGTTACAGTTATTGGGGTTATTTTATCACGGTTTTTTGTTTGTTTGTTTGTTTGGTTTTTTGGTAGTTTTTTTTTTCATAACCTGTAGTGTCATATTCATAATTCTTAATGCAATTGTTTTGCATTTTCAGTATTTTAAATAAAAAGACACATAGCAACAATACAAATATAATGGAAATATGAAAGATTATGCATTTTTTAAAAATTTCCATTAATCAACCGAACGCAGCCAATGGGGCATTTGAAAACAGAAAATATGGATTATAAACGCAGCTTAAAAGTATTTATATTTATCGAGATATTGGACAAAACGCGGAGAAAGCATAAGCATAGTTTTTGGTTAAATTGTAGACTCTGTGTCATTTTTACATGCAATGAATTTAAAAAAAAAAATTGAGTACTGAGAAAAACAAAAAGAGCTTCTGTTTAAAATAATTAAAATGAAATTTACCATAAACTTCGATCTCACATACAGCAAACTGGGCATGCTGGCTGTAACCTGCTGGATATGTAGATCCTGGGAGTCGTTCGTTGTAGTACATAACATATTGACCAATCACAGGACACCTTATATCGAACGAAGCCGGTATTGTCCATTTTGTATGGTGCGTGTCTTTGTAGCAGACGACACCTTTGTTACGGTCTGTTGTGTTTGAAACTACCAAGGAGAATCCAAGAAGTTTCTCCGTGTTCGGGTTACTTTCAGCTATGATAAAACAAAGGAACAATAAGTTGTATGTTCATAATATACTCTTTCTTTATCAGTACATTTTTCATTTTTCGTTTCTAGTTTTGTATTATATAATTTGCATTTATTTGTTTTATTACAACGTATGGTTGTAAAATATTTCATCGAATTTATTAACTTTAGTCTTTTGAAATACACTGTATTGTTTTTCTTTAAAATAATGTATTTAAAACAAAAGGTATGGTTTTGTTTACTACAACTTGTTTTAATCGGCTTAAATTTTTATTCGAATTTATTTTTCAAAAATTGTAATTAACACTCATTGTTCGTATTTGTTTTATATTCAGTTTGCTAACTCCAATTAAGGTTTGAAGTCATGGGGTAGAGGGTTATCCTCTCGATGTAACGTTGCTGCATTAAATCTACTCTCCATAAAGCGTAGGGTTGTAACAACGCGGTGTACGAACAGTGGCCTGAATCAGTGCTGGAGTCACTTTTGAGTCCGTCAACAGCGTTTTCACTTTGAGTTGAATGCTCATAAGTCGACGATTGGTATGTTGGTTTATTAAGTGCCAGGTTTTCTAAGCAAAAAAAGGTCAGAAACAAACAAAATAAATCATTAGGGCGGATCAGGTTAGGACGCAAGCGTTCTTAAATCAAATGAGAATTATGAATATCTTTATGAATTATTAACGTTTAGTGAGTGACAATGTATAGTCAGTTCTTTAAGGAAGAGAAATACGTATCTTAAAATAAAGCATGTTTACGATTTTGTGCAAAATTCATATATTTTTATTAATGTTTACAACGCTTGATCGATTAGTAAAAATGCATTACTAAAGCATTGTACATAATGAAAATAGAAGAAAAAACAACCGTGATCTTTCCCCGTTAAGGATATATTTCTTTAAAAAAGTATCTACTATATATGGTTCACACAAGTATCTACTATATATGGTTCACACATTATCTACATTGTAAAGAATAATCTTGTTAAACTGATATTAACTAGAAGAAACATGTAAACAGTTAAGATATTAAACAGTGCCTTTTACCGCTTTTATTTAACAAGTGAACAGTACCATTTGTTATACATATATATTTTTTTAAGTGAAGATAAATCTTACTTCTATTGTAGAATTTGCATTGGTTCCCATAAAAGCCTGGGTTGCAGGCTCCAAGACATTCCCCGCTATACAAGTGACAGTGTTGGCAGTTTTCTGGACAAGGTTCATTACAAAATTGACCTTTGTAACCGAGAACCGGGCAACCTTATAGGATGAAAACAAAATAAATAATTTTGCAACAGTTAAGAGGTATCGAGGATCAATATCATTTCTATGTTGTTTTGATCTCAATTGTAAGAGGAGCTTTGTATCTTCACCTTATTGTAAAATCGTTATTGTTGACAGCTATGTTCAAGGTCGTGATAATGTATTTTAAATTTTTCATCAAAATTGTTTTTATTTATATAACATAATGACCTAGTGCATTAGAAAAAAAATCTTGTAAATATCATGGTTACTTCGGCTTTTTAGATATTATCTGTGTATGGATGAAAGAAGTAGACGATTTAACTTGAGTAATTGTGAATATGAACAATAAACAAACATATACCATGTTTTCGAAAACAATATTGTGTCATATCCTTTAGGAAAGAATTATTTATAGAAGTATTACGACAAATAGATTTGGTTTTTTCTCCTTCTTATTATTGAGAAATTGTTTTGCAATCATCTTATAGGGGTAAATTTAAACAGAAGTTTTTGAAAATTGAATGAATTCATGAACATTTTAAAGGTTTTTGTACTATTAAATATTCCTGTAGAGTTTATGCTTATTGCCTTATTACATCACAGGTTTGAAAAAATTGATACATAACAAACTTTGCGTAAATAAAATTTCTTTTACATCTGTTGTTTATGTAGTAATATAGTAGTTAAAACGCTGGAAACTGCTAATTAATTAGGGACCGTAAAATATCTACGCATGTATTAGTAAACTTGGTACAATTATAAAATAATAGTTGTCACTTCAGCTGAGCCTGATTTACAACATATTCATATTTGCCACGAACTCTTAGTTAGAATACGAGTGTTCAAAAACAACATTTTACATAAATGTGCTTACCATATACCTCCACCTCACAGAGTTCTATGTACGCCTCCGAGGAATAGGTCGGGATATGAGATATATTACCCTCCCTTGTGTTGTAGTATATCACGTAGCGCCCACTAACTGGACAACTGATATTCATAGAACTTGGTATGGATCCCGCATTATAAGCAGTATCATGGAAACAGAGGATTCCATCTTCTTTTTTCGTTGTGTTGGAGACATAGAGAGAAAACCCCAAGAATCTGCTTGCATAAACGCTGTTTTCTAAAAAAAAAAAGAATTAACACATTTAAACAAAATTCACTTAAACGATATTTTTTATGCTTAATGATATTAATACAAACTGTTCGCACTACAAATTATTACTAAAACGAAAGGAAAAACAGTTGTTGAAACTTTCACTTTGAAGGGGACCGAGTTTCACCACCTTAAGGGAATATATCTCTTCAAACATATCTGGTCGTTTGGTTAAAATACATACGATCAAATTAAGAATAAACGAAGTCTTACTCCATGTATTGTCTTCTGTCCTATAATAAATCATTACGTTGTTTATAACTTGAATAGACTGGAGGTCCACCATCCAAATGGCACCGTGTGGTGTCCCGTCAGAAATAGCACATTGGTTACCGGCCGCCGAGCGGTTAGCCCTCTGATTATCTACGGCTCTCTCTGAAGGATAGATGCTGATGCTTGGTATCTGCCAGGTTGGTCTCTTGGAGGCCAGGTTGTCTGGAGAAATAATAAACAGACAAGCATATGTATTAAAATTATATTCCCTGTTGATAAAAGAAGTATAAACTCATAAAACCATGTGAGTCGATGCGTACTCAGTATAATGTGCTCATGCGACTATGAAGTTGGAAAATGTAGATAGGTCAAGCTCCGCAGAATAACGCTAGCAGTTTTTTAACCGGTTGCAATTTCATAAGTTTGTTTTCAAATGGGTCTTTCATGCGTTTTTTTTTTTTGGAGTACGTTATAAAACAAGAATATCTTATGGAGTATACTGTGTTGTGTTTATTCACGACCGTTCATGTGGTATGTTTTGTATCGAAAGCATTTATGCTTTCGTATATTATCTGTAAACAATATCATAACAATAGAATTCTGTCGGCCAATGATCAAATGTTGCAAAAATTACAACCGTTTGCATGTAGTTCAAGAAACAGTTTTGTAAATCTGAAAGTGCTAAACACTATCTATTACACTGTCGTAATTCAGAAAAAATTCCAAAAAGATTGTTCGTTAGTTTACCGTTTAAATTCTTGAAATTAAAAATCGCTTTAATTAAGCATGACCAAGTGTTGATGAGAACATAGTCTTTAAATTCATAAATGTCTACTACTTGTTTTTATACTGTTGGGTAGCAAATTGTGCTATACTATGAAAAAAGCAGCTCAGACAAAACTGGTACTTACATATACACTGGGTCATCGAGACCAAGGATATAACAAGGGAGAAAACCAGGGTTCCTTGGACTCCATTCATTTCGACTGCTTTCAGGAAATGCCCTATAATAAGATTCTCCTCTCCTTATCAACCAAATATTTTATCATATATCGATATTATTTGTTGCAATGAAGCAAGAATAACTTGTTGTTGAATATAT